>NC_143550.1:173538500-173845500 GCF_054136105.1 Typopeltis vanoorti
TTCGTTAGGTACCCCACTAATTTTTAAAGTTTTTGGCAAATGAAGTTAGTTCCGATTGGATTATCCTATGTCGTTATATTTCTTCATAATTTAATTAAAACTTACAGTATTTTTTTCTTTCGTTACGAGGCCTTTTTTCATGTATTGACGCCACTATGCACCTGTTTGCCGTCATCATATTCTTTCTCTTCTAATATTAACCTCAATGGCTAATATCTTCACATCGCTAATAGGTTCGTTTCAACTAAGAAACTTGAAAAACAAATAGAGCATTTAACTTAAACTAACTTTTTGTTATTTATGAAGTAAGGGACTATAATGAATAACAATCAGCGGATACTCGTAAATAAATCTGAAAACCTCTCACAGGAAAACCTCCATGGCACCGTTGATAAACATCTATCGTTAATATCATGTTGGAATACGCGTTACTGCAACAGTAGGAAAATAAAAGCAGTCACTGAAATATCGTTCACTGATATTGCTACTCTACAGCAGTTACTTAACTTAAGGGGTTGAGTTTATCTCACTGTGGAAGGCATTACTGTCTCGCTGAGACCACACAGAATCGAAATTATACGTTGAACGCGTGAAAACTACATAGAATAACATGATTACCTGGCAGAGGAGCGCTCACACACACCGTCAGGGCCACACACACAACAGAAGAAAATGGAGCACGAATAAAGATGTAAGACCACACGCATTTCTGAGGCCCTGTGATATTCGGCGATGCAGCAAAAAGCTATTACTGTCAACCAGCATTGAACTAAGGAAGGAAGCAGCGACTCCATTTATGATGTTCGCAAAGAAAGAAGACTCCAAAAAATCATTGTTGTTCCTTGAATCATTTCATTAGCTCACTAGGGAAGAGCATGAATGCTTGATGGCATTCTTGCTCCTCGGTGCTATAACAATATCAAATTTTGAATGGTATGGTTTAAAATGGTTCCGAAATTGCTGAAAATACTAAACAAGGTTATGAAGATATATGCGTTTTCCAGATGTCATTTTTATTCTTGAATTGATGATATGCTTTTGTTCTAAAGAAAATGCTAATGATGCGACGGACGTTGTCGAGTATCCAAGTTAGATTTTGATGGAATCTTTGTTCTCATGAGATGTTTAGTATGCAACGATAGTTGGTTAACTGTTAAGCGATATCATGGAAAGTAAATTTCAGCCATGAGATTAATTTTGACTGGAAATCTGAAAAAAATTGGTGCAAACATTATTTCCAAAGATATTAAAGAAGAACAGTAGTGTTTCTGTCTCAAAATAAATAAATAAAAACTATCTCAAACACTCTGGAATTCATACATGAAAGACCTCTGTAAAAGGAGACTCTTCGATAGCTGATCATCACAATTCAAGGGTCCGCATTTAATTTTTTATTATTGTTTTTCAACTAGTAGGACGGATTACTTTTAATCCAATATGAACACTTTGATAGAAGTATATTGTTCTGGAATTTATGTACTTAAATGTCATGCGAGTGTAAAATAGCTATTTCATGCTTCAGTGATTAACACAGGGTGTCGAATTTATTGTGAAGCACTTCTTTTTTATTTAATTGGGACAGACTGTTAACTAGATTATATCTAAAAAAGGATTTTTAGAATTTCATCGCTTGAAGTTAAGTCATCCAGATGGTTTCAGATACTGTGAGCGATACAAAGCATCAGTTAGAATTTTCAAATATTGCTTTGCTACTAATTATAATGAAAACTCACAGGTAAGTTCTGTACATTCTTGTAAAGTCTTTAAAAGAGAGCAACGTATTACACTGATGTCGTATGCTTTTTTTTTCTTGCTTACTTAACGGAACATAAAGTTGATACCCCTTCAATTATGAATGATCCTTATAAGAGAGAGATAAGAAACAGTACGAGGAGAAAACCAATCCGGAAAGTAAGACATGTTAATAAAAAATATAGAAAAAAGAGAAACGAATAAATTGATAAAACAGTTTTAGAGATCAAGGATAAAGGCGAAAACATATGAAAAGGAGCTCAATTCTGTAACGCAGCGAAGAATATTTTTTGCATTTTCAAAAGCTAAAAAACAAAAACCTGTTCCTTCTAAAAGATATTCTTATATGTTCCATATCTTCAGCTTCCTCTTGATGAAAGCGCTTAAAAAGGTAACCCATCTACTCTTCCCACTTAATTCAACTGTTTTACTGCCCTCTAGATCCTTCTGGTGCAGTCAATGAGAAAATACCTTTTGCATCATTTCATTAGGCTGAGACTTTGTATAGTCTCATGTGCAAGTACCGCCTTTCAGCGCACGGCAGTGACAAGAGGAATGCGCGTATCGGTAATTCCCTGACCGACGGGGAAAAAACTGACAGCTATACAGGTGTGCAGTCGACATGCCTCCCCGCCAATTAAGTTTTTGCCTCCAGTTTTATCATTCGCCTTTATACGTGAGTGCAGTTCGCGTACAAACTGGTATCCGACCTCAAGGGCCGCACGTGGCCCCGCCGGCTACCGTTTCTCGATGGGTCATGACCTTCCGGCACGACTTCTACCTTCCATCCCACACAGGCAACCACCTGATAAAGGACTGGTATGTTGCGTCTCGTACGAGCTACATGGGAATGAAATGAGAAAAAGAAGAAAAAAATGGTGCGAGTTTGTATCGCTCCTACCCCCCCCCCCCTCACGTTTTTTTTTTTTTTAATCTTAACATAACGAAGGAAATATGCTGAGTGAAATAATTCGACCGGGTTGAAAAGTTTTCTTTGCCTCACTTGTCTTCGCAAAGACAACTTCGTCGAAGAAGCATCGTGATTGCTGTAGCTCCCGGATACAGAAAATGATCCTTCTTTCATAACGGTAGATCCGTTACGAAATCCTTTCGGCCATTTCCAACTTATATTCTCTCCACATTACAGTATTTTGTTGTTGCTGAGAAGTTGAGAATATTTAAAGTAGGTAGATCGCAAGAGCGTGCCTCAAGTATGTTTGCCGGGAATTACTATAAAATGATCTGGAAGTTATTTAGAAACAACAGAAGAATTTTGGCACCACTTTTATCTTCTAAATTAACAGCTGAAATTGTGAAGATTTCGTTAATATAATGTCCAAGTTTGAGACCAGAATCCATCGTTAGTCTTCATTGCTGTAATTTGCGGTAATCAATGATAACGGGTATTAATAGATAATTATTACCAACAAATTCACAGCATGTTAATCTATCCATAGTTCAAAACATTAATTATGATTGTAACTGTTAATGTTTGGTCCCTTGACACTAAGTATGAGAAATTTTCTTTTTGGATTTATTAGCGGACCATAGTTCTTTATAAATATATACAATCGTCGACAAGTTTCGCCAGCTAAGTCTGTCTGGCTTCTTCAGGACAAGAAATGGATATATTAACTTTAAATGCTAAAAAAGAATGGAATAACAACAGTTTAATTAACTAAAACTGAAATGACGCGTAACATCAAGAGCATGGAGCGTGGAGTATTAGTCATCGTTTGTTAATCGCGTTTTATAGTTTTTCGCGAAGTTGAGTACTGCTAAGCATAGTCAATTTATTAAGCTTTTCCAAATGTCTTTTAGTATCATGTCTTGATTTGACAATGACTAATACTCCACGCTCCATGCTGTTGATGTTACGCATCGTTTCAATTTTAATTAATTTAACTGTTGTTACTCCATTCTTTTTTAGTATTTAACGTTAATGTACCCATTTCTTGTCCTGAAGAAGCCAGACAGACTTAGCTGGAGAAACTTGTCGACGATTGTATATATTTATAAAGAACTATGGTCCGCTAATAAATCCAAAAAGAAAATTTCTCACATTAATTATGAATATTAACTATATATTAATCTTTAAATGCATAAACCAATCATCGTTATAATGTTAACATTTTAGCATACACACCACCCACATCATTTATCTAATCATTCTTAAACTTTCTAAATTTTCTGTATTCACAATCCGTTGCCGAAAGCCATTCTATTCATTACTAACGCTAATAAAAGATGAGCTACTTATAATTAGATCTTTTTTATTTCAAGATAACATTAAACTATGCTCCTAAATAGGTTTAGTCCAGTCAAATGCGATAGAATCTGACTTTTACGTTTATGTATTTCTGGAGCTAATTTTTAAACTTCAGTGAAGTCCTCTAAGTTGATAAACTTAACTTCATATAAATAGTCATGGATCTGTCGAATTCAGTAAAGCCGTAGAGTCTGTAACAGTGTTTTTTAAAGCTTAAAGGATTTGTAACGAAATCAATAGGGATTTATGGAATTTGAAAGGAGGTGAAGGTTACGGCAAGTAATGATAAAGCGAATATTCGGAAATCAAGCGGAAATTACGATACTGAAGTGCACTTTTGAACTATATCATGTTATATAGTTCCAGCGTTCCTTTAATTATACATGGGCCTTAAAGAATAGTTCGTGTGATTAGGCACGATAGCGGAAATACATTCGTATACTTTTAATAATAAATAAAATTACATATTTTTCTCTCTAATATCTGACAGCATCTTCAGGAAGTTTTAAATTACACAAAACTAAAACGGAGAAGGCTCTGAAGACTCACAAAAGCAGTTATTTAAAAAAAAATTCAAAAATATAGTAAACATGACGTTTAGCGTATTCGCTGTTTGAAATTCATTATTATGCACAGATTTCGGCGATTGCTTGCGTGGAAATCTAATATGCTAGGTGAGCGAATGAAGACTTTCAGATATCATGCAGGATGAACCCCTTGTTCTTTTTAAGAATTTGGCGATAAAAATAGAAACTAAAAAATCTTGCATAGATTTTTTATTTTCTATTCGAGTGACTTCATATTATGTCATCAGGCAACCAAGCTAATAACTAGTTCTCACACACGGCAGTGATGTGCTATACGTTCTTGTACCTCTCGTGTGTGTGTGTGTGTGTGTGTGTGTGTGTAGGGGGGGGATAAATATATATATATATACGTTTTATACGTTGTAAGCTGGACAGTTTAACCTACTACTTCACAGAGTGATACTTATGTGTGATTGTCCATTCCATTTATAAGAAGGAATTATGTTTTGGCGTGCTCTCGTCCGATGCCTCTAAAACCAGCGGCTTAGCTACTAGTGACAGTAAAGGGTGGAAAGCGGCTGCGTATTGATTTCCAAAAGTTAGGACTAAAAGAATTCCTCATACATCTTTTGGGGAATAAAAGAGCATTAGACCATTATTTATGAGATTTTTCATGTACAGACACTCGGATAGCAGATCATTTCACTTCCTTTATTTCACTTCCTGCAGGATCTCTGCATCTCCTTCATTTACCATTGCTCTTCCCAGTTTTGCATCATCAGCAAACAACTGAATATTTCCATCAAATCATTTCCTATATCATTGATATACAAATTAAGCAACAGAGGACCAAGTACTAAGCCCTGTGGCACACCGCTAGTTACCTGCCTTCTCCTGGACTCAACCTGAACTCTATAATTGAATCTCCATAAACCACTCTTTGATATATGTCTATCAGCCACCCTCTAATCCAAATCACTAGATTCAAATCCATTCCTATTTATCCAATTGCGATAGTTTTGATATACTGAGTATCCTCTCGCTCTCTTTGTAGTGGTTCTGAGAAAAGGATTTTGTTGACGAGTCTTCGTGGATAGCCGTTCAAGTAAAGATTATTAGATATCAATGTTAACTCTCGTCTTGAAGATCTTTATTATCTGTTGTGATGCGGACAGCTCTCTTCTTTAACATGTGCACTACGCTGAGTTTGTGAGAAATATGGTGAGAGGAGCTGAAATGTAGATAGCGACCTGTACTCGTAAAGAAAAGAGCTGTCTGCATCACAACAGATAATAAAGACCTTCAAGAAGAGTTAACATTGATATCTAATAATCTTTACTTGAACGGCTACCCACGAAGACTCGTCAACAAAATCCTTTTCTCAGAACCACTGCAAAGAGAGCGAGAGGATACTCAATATATCAAAACTATCGCAATTCCGTAGGTGAGTGGCATCTCCAACAAGCTTGCTAATCTCCTCAAACCACACAAAATAAGAATGACATTCAAACCTATAGAAACGATTCGTAAACTACTAAGATCTCCAAAAGATAACCATCCTTTCTATAAATATGCTGGAGTTTACAATATTTCATGCTCATGTGGTTCGAGTTACATCGGGCAGACATCAAGAAGCCTCGAAATTAGACAGAAGGAGCACATTGGTTACGTCAAAAATAACAGACAAGACATATCAGGCATGTCATCTCATTTTTCTATAACTAACCATGTCATTGAGTTTGATAAAAGCTGTTTCCCTTACATAGAAGAAGACTACCGCTCCCGAATGTTTAAAGAAGCAGCTACAGTCGCTCGCTCTGTTGATAACCTTAACAGGAACCAAGGTTTAATACTCCCAGAGATATGGAAAACCCTAATTAGATCTCTTAACACACAAGAAATGAACTTCAATGAAACCTACAGAACGTCCCTTAGCAACAACTAGTTAGTCATGTACACGCGATACGTGTATCACTCACGTTCAATGCTATTTCAGGTTGCAACTATAATCGTTAGAATTTTACAGTTATTCATATTTGTGTAATGTTTTTAACCTAAGTGCTTGTACCCTGAAGATGCCAACAGCTAAAGTTTGGCGAAATTAGTAGGTTTAATAAATATTTATTAGTTAACACTTGATCCATTGTCCAAATAATTACTCTAGTTAGATTATCAAGAAAATAAACATTCATTATTTTTGATATTTGTTGCAATTTGATTCCTTTACACTCCATTTTCGTTCAGCGTTAGATACTGTACTTCATGGCGAGTTAAACATTTAACTGTACACTTTATCCTATTTTTTTTAAAAAATAGCTGTGTAAACATTATAGATAAAGCTCTCTTACTGGTTGCGGAAACGGAATGAAGGCCCACAAGGCCCATCCTGTTCCTGCGCTATTTTTTTTTAATTTAGTGTTAACCAGTGAATCGAATCAATCGTTCGTTGCCGATTTTCAGTAGTACAACAGGAATAACAACAAATGCAGTTAATCGAGCAGTCAAGTATCAAATCCTTTAATGACCGTGTCGTTGGCTTAAAGTCCAAATATCTGTTACGTTTTTATCACGTATTTAAGATAACATCTAAGGCTCAGCCAATTCTATCTGATGGCAGAACAGATAGTAGCAAAAACGAGGTCCCTGCGCGAGTTAATTTTATTTATTAAACATACAGGTTCATAATTATGGTCATCTACATCATTATGAAATCTGTTTCTGTAAGGAACAGCTTGTATTCAACGGCGCAGAAGAGCAAGTAACAACTCCCCTCCCCCGGTTGTCCCCCCCCAAGACCCCTATTTATCACGAAACGTCGGAATTAAAAACCCTTCCCCAATGAAGCAGGGGGAGGCAAGTTGTGTCTTTTGTATGCCGCTACCAGAACCGGCTTGCATCACGACCTAATATGTTAGTTAGCTGGCCACACGTGAGAAGCAATCGCTCTGGGCAAACTTCGAGGTGGTCCTGGGCCCAGTCACCGTTTGTAATACGTGATATTATTGTCAGACCACTCCCCCCCCCCCCTTCTCACTTGTGGAGCTGTACACCTCCATCTTCACCATAGCTTATAATTATTATGTAACTTTAGTTTTGTCACCGATAGAGGTCGTTACTACTATGTCAACAAACTTTGGTCTAGAACATTTCCCGCCGTCGGCATACAAAGTATAGAATGGAGGAGAAAAACAAGTCTGAAGCAGGTGTACAGCACACACAGATACGTATCCACACCCCTATTAATGTTATAGGGTACATGAGGAGGTCTTTATATGAAAGAAGCATTTAATTCTATAAATTCTCATGACACTATCTGACTACCGAAGAACCTAAACGCTTTTCCAACTCTCATATCCGGATATCATTCAATACATATCAAATAATATTCTAACTGAGTAAACCAGATTTATAATTAACGGAAGATACACAAAAGCAAAACATAGCTAGACTTTATATGCATTTCTGAAATGAAGTTTTTTTCAAACAACACTGATGTTGATTTGTGTTCAGTATTATTTGGAGCGAGATAGAAGAAAACCATTAGCGTTTTTTTTTTTTTTTTGAGGGGGAGGGGGTGCTTGGGACGATTTAGTTGTTACAAAATTTATTTATACATGGAAAGATTATTATTGTAAATGGAGACATCTTGGTTTGTCTTCAGTAACACTGCAATATTTGAGCGTTATTGAAAATAAGCATGAATGAAAGAGAATTACTATTTTAGTATATTTTTTAATAAAAACAAAAATAATTTTTGTAATTTATTTTAAATTAAATAAAATGTAAAATATTTTATTGTCTTATATATCATCTTTGGCAAAACTGAAAATAGGTTGGACGAAAGTCTTTGATCGATAAAAGAAAAACATTTCTGACAGAATATACTACCACTGGAGTAGTTCATTTGAGAATTTTTTTAACAGTTCATATCTCATACAGACATTAAAACAGCTCCAGTCTAGTTTTTTTCCTCCTACCAGACTGGAATAAAAAGTTTTCGCGATGTTTATAAAACATGAAACTTATTAGGAGAATTCGATTATTTGGAAAAATGTACAGGCAAATGTAAGAAGGAAAAATTGTTGCAAAGCATACGTTTCCTATCTCGTTTATCGGATTCTTTTTTCCAAGGATATATATCCAGAAGTTAGCTAATGGTTGGCATATGACTATAATGGATAAAAAAAGATTTAGGAGACATCCTCATATATCAGATGGGTCTGATTAAAAAAAGAATCGAGAGTAAATTCGTTTGATTCGTTTCTGTATCACGATTTTAGAAGGACGTGTCCTCTACATGCAACAAGAAAACACAATCCCTGACATCATAACACTCAACAACACCATGTACTATAGAAACACGGTGCGATTCGTTCATTGATTCATATTACTGTTGTTATATCTCGCAATGTTTTCACTGTGGCGTAACTAAAATTAGGATGGTTTGGATCGAGCGACTTTTTTTGTCCTCTTTAAAGTGTCAAGTGTTAGTGTTTATATGCCTTCGGTATCCATAGCCATTTGTTTTAAGTGGCATGAGTGGAACTCAGAGGTTATGCGAGTATACGCCATCTGTGAATGAGAGAGTCTAACTGTGTTCCAGTATGCTGCCTTGGAACCAACAGTGGTCTTATCCTACTGTTTGACCAATTGTGGCTCGTCCACTCTTAGAACTGTAGAATTTTTGCGATTATCATCCATCGTTCTCTAACATCGCAAACTCTCCCTGGCCATACGACTGTTTCGCTGGATGTTTGGTCATTGTCGGTATATATAGATACTGTTTCGCACGAGCTTCCCCACCGATTCGTAGGTTTTTGCAATATGCAATGCTTGCACCATGTCTAACTCTGTCTCTCATATTCTGTTACAAGTCATTTAAAATCGCATTGCAGTTTACTATAGCGTTGAACTAGACTCGGGCACGCACGCACGCCCGCACGCACACACACACACAAACTCACGAGTAATCCCTCGGTATTAATATACAACACTGTTGTTGGCTAACGAAGCTATGGATTCCATGAAGGGTGCAGTTTACTTAATCAATTAATCGTTAAGGGCATGTAACTATTATATATCGAAATAAAGGCTTATTTTCTTATAAAACAGAGATCTAGTGAGAGCACAAAGATATACGAGAGTTTTCTGTGTTCTGTCGTGTTGAAAAAACGGACCCATCAGAACTTGCCAAAAGAAATTTTGATTTTCTTTGATGATGAAAGCAGCGTACGTTATATTTTGTACCTGGAAATTTTGAAACACATCCATGATGAATTAGGCTTGCACTTCAGCAAAAGTTGATGGAAAGAGAATGCTCTGCAATTGTGGTTGGTCGCTCTCTAACCAACAGGCTGCGGGTTCTAATTTTCTGTGACATGAATGTTTGTGAAAATGTTTTTAAGCAGTGGAAGATTTTCATCACCAAGCGTGTGATCATCAGCCCGCTTACTGGAGAGCTGAAGTGGCTTGAAAAAGTTCCATGTTTGGTCTCTATGCAGGGTTACTGTATTACCTGTTCCTTAACCCACTTACACTACTAATGAATAACAGGTTTTCTTTCCTGAGCGGGATGCACATAAAACTTATGGAGAGTTTATGCACTCTCATTTTGGTTTATGCTACGCTTTGTTCTGGATTATTCTGCTTGTGTAACACTTTCCATACTCACTGAAAATGGCCCTGAGAATTCTTATTTTTCATTAACTTAAAGGAGCTTTCGAGTCACTGTAGCTCAATTGGCACAGATGAGCCCTTTGGTTGCAAGGACCCAGGTTTGAATCCCGGCTACGACGTGAGGAACGAACTTTTATCAGGCTTTTTTCAATAAATTGGTGAGTTATCCAGTCTCATACGGAGGCAGGGAGTTTTTTCTCCCGGAAACTTGGGTTTTCGTCCTGCAGAATAGGCAAACTATTTCCCATGAACACATAGCTCTACAGACATAAAACACTTTATTCCTTAGAGGGACGAAGCAGAGAATTGGCAAGGTGCTGTATTAAAGTACCTAAAGCCCCTAATCAGGGAGCTCATCCTCTGGACGGATGAGATATGAATGGATGAGAAAGAAATTTCAAAAGAAAAAAAAATGATGGTGAGCCACATTCAAAATATGGTGACTGGCCTTTTACCGAAAACTGTATTTCCCAGGTACACTGAGCAGTGTTATTGGTTATTTTTAGTATTATAACAAGGCAGCCAAGTGTACCTGTCTGCCAATTATGTGTTCTTCGTTCGGTTTGTCTGTTTAGGAGAAGGGGTGGGGGAAAACGAGTTTCCGAAGAAGAAAAAATCCACCGTCTCCATATGAGACTGACTAATTCACGTTTAGCAGCCGCAGAAATCATGGCGTTTGCAGAAAGAACATACTCCGAAGAGGATTAACCTTTCCTCCCCGTCCAGACTTCCGAAATACAACATTTTGATTTTTTTCGACTTCATTTTTGGTTAGCAGTGAGCACGAAATCCTCAAAGGTCATTTGATTTGAACTGATAATCTCTAATATTTTGCGCAGAGTATACTCTCCAGAGAAGTTCCATAATTATTCAGCTCTGTTCTCATTAAGAGTCCGCTTCGCAGTACATGTGCGCTTTTCACTCCCTCCCCGTCTGTGAGAGGTGTCGTTTCCAATGCAATTAGTTTTCTTATCACATTTCTTGAGCTTTGACTTCTTTCTAAGTTAGCCGCGAGTAAGTAATGACTGCAGAGCTCGAACTTCTTTATCGATAGGAAATATTTTTTTTTACACTTCTAAACTACTTTGAATTTCTTGTTGGAGATGCTTAATAGGTTGTTCCTCTTGTATCAGCATTTTTCCGTTTGTTTTTTCCTCTGGAACTGGAATGACGATTACATTATTCGATCGCACAGGACAAAGCCCTTTTTTACAGTACTAAAACTACATGAAAGTATTTGATCCAACTGTCAGACGTTAATTCATGATCGATGATTTTGCGTGATCTCCTTTCCCGATTTTTTTCTTGTCTGAGTTTCTCGTTTTACTTCTAGTCTGCTGCGAACAATTCCCACAAACTTAAAAATTTAATTAATTTATGGTTAACACATTCATTCTTTATGCACTTTTTTTCCCTTTTCTTTCTTAACATATACAAGGTATGTTAAGTTCTAAAATACTTCATCTAAATTCATTCCTGTCATCACACGTTCTATTCACGTTTTGAAAAGTTGAGATAAATTTCAACATGCGTTAAAATCAAATAATCAAAAAGTTTAGAATCAAATAATTGGCAAATATTTGTACTTTTTAAATCAAAAGATTTTTCAAAATATAAAAATAAAATATTTTCAAAAGAATTTCTTCTTCAGCCTTTTCCCCGCTCATTGCTGATATAGACTTTCCCTATTAATTTCCACTTGTTTCTGTCCTTAGTTAACTAATATTTGCCATTTTATGTCAAAGCTTTGTAGATCATCCTTCCATCTTGTTTTCTGGCGGCCTTTTCTTCTCTTGGTATCCACTCAGTGCTCAATTATGTCTATGTTTCCTCTTTAATCGGAATTAATAAGCAGCCAATATCCCTTTCCCTGATTTACAGTTCCTCACAATATCAATTCCGGTCTCTCTCATTCTGTTATTTCGATTCTAATTTCAAAATAATTTACTTACTTTAATTAAAAAGTAACTTTTATTTTCACATTTTGAAAATCAAATGTTGAAATAAGGTTTCAAATAATGATCACTAACCTTAATAATATTATACTATTTAAAATTTTGGTTTTGGCATTATATGTGCTTTCAGGCGGTTAGCCTAGTGGCTGTGTGATTCGCAACCATATAGTTGGGAAAGGAGTGTCCTAGGTTCGATTCCTGTCAGTGATGTGAGGAACTGAAGGATCTTCCTCAGCCATAGCCAAGTTAGCCGGTCTTGGGCGTGGACAGTAGGGTTTTTTCCCCAGTTTATCCTGGGATTTTCATCCCGCAAAGCAGGCAAACCGGCCTTCAGAACTCAACACTACGGACATGGGATACACGGGGAGGTAGGGCTGGCCACCTTATCCTGTAAACAGTTTGAGGTCCGATGATTAATAAATCCTCGACACCGCAAGGTAAAAGAGGGAAAGGAAGACGAGATGTGCTTTCAGACGTTTGTGAAAATGCCATAATAAACTAGAACAGAGTTTCCCAAATTTTTCCTACGATGGAACACTTCACAAATCATGAAATTTTTAACGGAACACCTTGGTTAGAGTCGCAGCATTTAAAACCATTCCTGGCTCATTAATATTAATTTTGATAATTTTTCACGGAACACAATTTGGGAAACCCTGAACTTGAAAAAGTATCCATGAAAGTCAACTACTGATAAACTATAAAGCAGGGCGGGCAACCCCATGGCCACTGACCACATGTGGCCAGTGGACAACATAATAGTGGACAACGGTGTTTTTGGAAAAAGTTAAAATTAAATTGATTATTTTGTTTGCATTATAAAATTATTTTTTTTTTGTATATTTTCATTGGTAAAATCTTATTTTCTTAATTCGTTAGTTTAAGAATCAACTTTTTTCAACATTTATTTTTTTATTGCGAATGTGGTGATATGCGGCAACTGCTCTACCTCGAGCAAATCGTTTAAATACGTGACGCAGCACATTTTTAGCGGCAGTCTGGTTTAGTTGTTTTTCAGCAAGAGTAGAATGGTAATTGGTGTACGTTGCATGCCCTTGCAAACATATTTGTACCGTGCAACTTTAAGTGTTTAAATAAATTTTATTTTAAATTCATAATAAGGATAAGTGGGTACTTCGAAAATAAAAGAATTCAGAAGATGGTGAAAACTCAAAAAGTAAAGACAGTTTAATTGATTCTGGCATTGATGCCGAAAAGAGAATGGCGCGTGACTGGAAAAACTGAAACGAAAATTTAACGAAAGGAGTTGGAATTTGCAGTAATTGAAGTAAATAATAAGGGTTTTTTTTGTATGTGTGTGTGTGCGTAACAGAGGGTTTAGTGATAAAAACTAGACAACTTTAAGCAACACTTGAACAATTTTCATAGCGAATTTGATGTAAAATTCCAAGTTGATATCCAAAATCGGTTAAATAAAATTAGCAGCCTCAAAGCATAACTTCATAAACAAAATAGATGCCTAAAGAAACATTTTCCGATGCCTAACTAGTAAAAGAAATATTTATTATGAACATTAAAACCCTGTTGGAGGATTATAATTCAAAAATAAAAGAAGATATTCTTCAAAAGGCAAATATTTTACAATTAAGTCGAAGAACATTAGAATTAAATCAAAGAATTGTCCGCAGAATGCTAGAGTTAGCGAAAGACAGAAATCAGTTGCTTGAACAACTAAAATACTGTATTTTTCTTTAGCACTAGATGAGTCAACAGATGTTAGTGACACTGAACAATTGATATTTTCGGTTCGATATGCGACATCAGAAGAAATGCTTGGTATTTGTGGATTACGATATCGAAAATATGGAAAAGACATCTTTGAAAAACTTTCTTGAAATGTTAAAAAAAATTAATCTAGATTTAAAAATAAATGGTTTCTTTCACAACAGACGGTGCTCCCATCATGATGGGGAAAAATTAGGATGAAATGTGATGGACATTGTTAAAAAATTGTTAATTATATTAGAAGTCGAAGTTCTTTCATTCATCGACAGTTTGACAGTTTGTTTAGTCTGAAGAAATATGTGACTGCATTTTTTTATGATCTTACTGATTTTACAATTGTAAGATGGTTGAGCAGAGGAAAAGTCTTAGAATAGTTCAAATAAAAGAGTATCTTGTTGAAAAAGGTAAGATTGAAAATTTCCCTAAAATTTAAACTTTTTCATGGCAGTGTGATTTGCACTTTCTGTGCGACATACATGATGGCTCACTTGAATAATTTGAATACGAAGCTTCAGAGAAGTAAAATGATAAGCGAGTAATCACAGTCTATTCATGAATTTCAATTAAAGCGGAACCTCTTGCAAAACAATTCTAAAAGAATGATTTGATACATTTTGCAAAGTTGAATAGTTTTATAGAAAATAAAAAGGACTATGATTTCTCTGATGCTAAAGATGATCTCTGTAAACTAGGTCAAAAATCTATCTCGAAATTTTGAATCACGTTTCTCCGAATTTGAAAGTTTGAAATTGATATTTGAGTTTTTGAATAATTCAGTTCAATTTGACTTAGCAAATTCCAATAAGGAAATTACAAATATTTTGTATTTGGATAAACGTGGATTTGAAGACGAGATTCTTACCTTGCAAAATGTAGAACACATAAAAGGTAAGGAAAAAACAAATTCTATCAAAGAGATACTCACTGTTCTGATATATGAGTGTCTTCCAAATTTAAAGCAGCAATTTCAAAATAATTTTTCATGTTTGGATCTACATGGGTTTGCGAGTCAACATTTTCTATGCTAGATTTCTCGAGTCTAGATACAGATCTCGGCTACTGACATAAATTTAGGGGGCAGAGCTAAGATGCTCATTGAGCGTGACTTGCTGATAAAAAAAAAAACCCATCAGCTTTCGCACTGATGGTAAGTTGAAATGCAATTATTTTGATTAAACTAACATGTTTCAATTTTTTATTTTTTATTTTTGCTATAATGTGGCCCACGTTGCTTTCATTTCGCACAGTTATGGCCACTATGAAAAATAAGTTGCCCACCCCTACTATAGAATCTTGTACAGAAAACGTTTAGTGTTGCATTCGTCTGCTGCTATTACTACTTCAGGTCAGACTACAGACCGATGTTTCCTTTTATAGATTCTAGAGAATGAACTTGACAGCTTCCTTCAGTCTTCTGTCAAAAAGATGATCAGAAGAAAGTGGTATCTCACAGTTATCCTTACAGTGTTGATGTGATTTTTTTTTTTTTGTCAGCATCTTTTCAATTTCCCACACATCTGCTTTACCACAATATGTCTTGAGTTTGGTGTATTGAATTTTGAAAAGTTATTGGTTTCATCACTTTCGTTTCTTGTTTCTTATGGATTTATATTTTAGAAGAGACTTGTTTCATAAAACTGGGCCCAAATTTTATGGAAGATTTTTGCTGAAATTAAAATTGACTGTTGGCCTTGATAGTTCTCTTCACCACTCTTTACCTTACTACCCCGAAGACTGTGAGCTTGAATCATGCTGGAACATGAATCTTTGAAAAAGTTTTAGCTGGTAGACGATTCTCCCTCTGAAACGCTATCATCTTGCTTATCGAAGCCTAAGGTTGCATACCAAAGACCACTTTTGGTCTCCATAGAAAGGTTATTATGTTATCTAATCCTTGGTCCACCCACTAATATGCTATGAATTCTTGTTAAGCGGAAAGTAAGAGACTGGTTGTGGCATCTATAACAATAGCTATGCGAAATTTATCGACTTTTATTGAGCGGTATATTTTCCAAATAATCCAACCGCTTAATAGCGATCGGGTTATTTGGAAAATAGTGTTACAAGAGTCGTAATTAAAGATAAGCTAGGTTTAGGAAAATAGGCTATATCTCACTTATTTGCTACAGAACTATCCACTCTGAACAGTTGTACATATAGCATCCTCTCCCCCCCCAAAAAAAAGATTAGTACGTGTCCTCTGAATAGGAATTAGTCTATCTTGAAAAGAAAATATTATTTGCAATAAGAAATGCTAAAATTAGGCTTTGATAAAAATTTCCAAAAAGTATTTTGATGATTCCATTTTTAATATTTTAGATTTTTTTATTTATTATTACTATTATGTTATTAGCTTCAAAAAAGTGAGTTAAGTCCATCTTTTCCATGGATTCCCTAAAGACATATTTATACCTCGACAGTACGTCTAACTGCTACTGTTATATATGTTCAAGGGCGGTTTTATGCTTGTGAAGAAGCATTCAGAGAACAATCAATTTCGCAGAAAAAAAAATACCAAAAATTCACCATTCATACATAGATGGATGGCTTGTGTATATTCACTCATAGCCTATTTTCTCTCTCTCTCTCTTACACATTCTACTTCTTTTTTTTTTTGTAAATGTTTATTATTTTGATTTTTACATATATATTTATACACAAATACATAGAAATTCTGATTTATACTTTTTAATAATAAAATGTTATTAAAATGATGATAATAATATAAATAGGTGCCCTTCCACAGAGAGAGAGCGAGAGAGAGAGAGAATCTGAGAGAACGAGAACCTGAAAAATAATATTGTATTTTTTAAACTATAAGAACGTCAGCTTTGCTAGTGCTGCCTTTGCCTTAAACAGAAAGTGTTCATTAAAACCTCCTTGTTAAAATCATACTAATGGATAGAAAAATTACTGAAAAAACCCACCTTACTAAATTGATATAATTAGCACACAAGATTTTCTCTTATTTCCTGGAACTGTCAGCCAGATGACCTCTAAGCATAATTTGTACTCTAGTTATAAAATTCTTATTAGTAGTGACAAGTAAAGAAAAGACAAATAATGGAAAAAAGCGCCGTATCCTCAGCAGACGATTTGATGCATTACTAGAATTCCTCAAACTCCCATCAGCAGGACACGAGCGACCACTTATAACTACAATAGATGTCAAAGCCCGGATGTATCGAACTTCAAAAAAGTTCCAGTTCTCCATCATCTGCACTAAGCATGCAGCTGCGGTGATAACGAGGTAGTCGGTTCACTCACCCCCACGGTAATCAGACTGGAAAAAAATAATAAAAAATAAATAATTTGGAAGTCTTGTAGTTGTCGTTTAGGCTACCCGCCGCCTTTACGAGCACAGGATGTTCGGTGACCTTCAAAGTGTATGAGAAAGAGAGGAAAGATTAAAAAAAGGGGGCCTTTTAAGACTCAGATGTCATCTTTAACTAGACAAAAATTTGTCAGGACAATGACTGTACTTTCCCGTGGTCACAAAAACGGCTTTCCCCAGCTGTCAGTACTGGACAGACAAATAAGGCAGACGGCTAGAATTTAAAACAGACACACCTCCGGCAACATTAAAAGAAAAACATTGGTTCTTTAAGTCAGGCTTTGCACCTGCGTAACGAGGCGAACTGTGGTTACAATGTTTCACCATCGAAAGAGGAGAATAAAAGTAAAGAAAAAGGGTAGAACGTAAGTCAGTCAGAACAGAACATCAGAATGATGCAAACAGGTCGGGAGACTTTCACATTCATAATCAAACTATCTCTTTCTCTGGATGTCTTCTTGGTAGCAACAAATTTTTGCTCTCAGTAAACCTTAGCATTAAACAAATAGCTCGCTTCTTCTCTTTAAGAAAATAATTACGCCTTTACAAATTCCTAGAAAAGCAGAGAATGGATTTAACACGATACTGTGATAGGATAGCTGCAGCATTGACAGACTGGAAATCATTCATGAATTCCTATTTCATACTATTTCTCTTTTTTCAACAATTTATATATTTTCTTTAAGTTTTTTTTTATATTTAAATTCTACTTAAGCTATGGATTTGAATTAGTTTTTTTTTTTAGTTGAAAGCAAGCAGCGTATATTGATTTAGGTATGCGTTGTTTCTGTACTCCAAAAACCCAACTATGCATTAGAAAACATAAGAAGATGGAAATATGACATGAATTGTAACGTGCTTATTATTCATTGCTGTTAACTCATATTTGAAAACCTCTGTACAGAAGATTGGCATAATTTTGATTCATGGATCTTGCCACCTAAAAATTACTTTCTTGATTGGCTTCAGGTGGGAAAAGGAGTTAGGCAAGGGTGTTTGCTTTCTCCTCACTTGTTTAGTATATATGCGGAGGGCATCATGCGTGAAGCATTGGATAGGCTCAGGACTGGAATTAGGATAGGTGGCAGATTGATTAGTAATCTGAGGCATGCTAGTGATACAGTACTCCTCTGTAATGACAAGGAAGAATTAGGACAAATTCTTGATAAAGTTAACAAGATTAGTAATAAAATTCTTCAACTCAGTCCTAGCAAGACCAAGATTATGGTTCTCAGAGGAAATACAAGCAGAAAAGCTCTTGAGATACAAGTGTACCTTAATGGAGAAAGAACTGAGAAGTCAGCAAATTTGAATACCTGAATCCATTATTAATGTGAAAAATTGATGTTCAGAAGACGTCAGAAGAAGGTTAAGAATGGCTAAAACAACAGCCAGAGACTTGTCTAAAATCCGGAAGGATGGATCTATCTCCATGGGAACAAAATTGAGGATTTTGGATGCAGTTTTTACAACAGCGACTTATGGATGCGAGACTTGGAACCTAAAGAAGTCAGATAAGAAACGGATATCTGCTTTTGAGATGTGGTGTTACAGAAGGCTGTTGAGGATATCATATACTGAAAGGTGTACAAATGAATGGACGTTAGAAAAGATCAGTAGAACTTTAAGGCTTCTTAAGGATATTGACAGAATAAAGTTAAAATATTTTGGACACATAGAAAAGATGGAAGGAGGACTTCTCAGAAGGTAAAGTTCTTGGAAAAAGAGGAAAGGGTAGACCATTAATGAGATGGATGGATGGCGTGTGTGGAGTGACTGATCTTCAGAGAGTTGAAGCCTCTAGAAAAGCATACAACAGGACTACATGGCGAGGCCTGGTGTGGCACATCACCGAGCGTCGGAGTGACCATACGGCATCTGTGGATGTTCAATGAACATATGAATGAGTGAATAATGTATGCCTATCGATCGCATATGTTCAATGTTACTTTGCTTCCATTTGTATATAGAGGAAATCAGAAATTATGTAAAATTGGTATTATTCTGATGGAAATCAGAGATAATGAGTAGGCCCAAATCTAGAATTCAATTAATGCGGTAACATACTGTTTTTATGTACAGAATTATTTTAGAGATGAATTTTCATTTTTCTTTTAATTTTATACTTTCTATTTCCTGCATACAGGTATATCTTTTTTATATCTTCTTTCATGCCTATGTATGAATTATTTCAAATTTTAATTTAATTCTAATTAAATTGTGGATGTGAGTAAATCTGCAATTTTTTTCAGCTGATTTTCAAAATACGTCTTAATGATAAAAACTTTTATTTAGATACTAATTGCAAGCGACATTAAAGTATTATTAAATCATTGCATAGAAATTATTTATTCAACATTATTTATTTATTCTTGGAAAGAATGGAGGTATTAATATGCACCGTATTAAATAA
Organism: Typopeltis vanoorti; assembly: GCF_054136105.1. NCBI lineage: Eukaryota > Metazoa > Arthropoda > Arachnida > Uropygi > Thelyphonidae > Typopeltis > Typopeltis vanoorti. The sequence goes on from NC_143550.1 coordinate 173,558,173, forward strand.
ATAACCTGTATTTAAAAAATAAAATGAAAAATATACATGCGCTTTTTTTTTTCTTTTTTTTCTTTTTTTTTTTCATTTCATAGTAGCCTTACCAAAACCAAGAGATACCACTTTAAGGGTCACTGATAAAAGAGGTGATGACCTCGAACAAGAAGTAGAAAAACAGCATAAAAAACAGAAATTGGGCGCATTGAGAAAGTGAGAGAAGGGAGTGGGGGAGACTTCTTGATTATAACAAGCACGTAGTGTTCAAATGTAAATGCCAATCTAAATACACTTTCAATCCACGAATAGGCTCTTAGAAAATATCGTGAATTTGGTGCACTTTCTTGATGAAAATTCACCTATTTCGGGAGTGTTCTACAAGAAACTCAGATTTTCATTTCACAAATCAGGCAAACTGGCCGGAAATAATGCAATTAATAGACATTAACACACCGGCTTTCTCGCAACTAATTCCATTCCGACCTTTGATGAAATGAGCTAATTTCACGCAAAGATGAATTAACAAATTTAATAGTACTAGTTGGCGATATTAATGGGCAGCTTTTTCTGCTGTGAAAAGTGTTTGTTCACGCGAACATTACTACGTCAAAATGAGAAGAGAAGTTTTTTTTTTTAGATTTCCAAGATCATAGTAAATGTCTATATTACTGACTTTCTATTTATTTTTATATATTGCATTATACGTTTGTAATATTACTGAAAAAAATATCCCCATTTCTATTAATTAAATAAGTTTTTTTTTTTTCTCCGAAGCTGATTAATTTCAACAAGACGTATGCGTTTTTTTTTTTTGCTTTTTTTTTTCAAAAAGCTTTACTGACTGTTAAATGTGATTTAACATAAAAAAAAATCTAATAAAGGGACCATATTTTCTACTTTTATTGGTTTTTTTTTTTTTTTTAATTTTAAGTTATTTATAACACATTTTAGAGAAAATCGTGTTAAAATAATCTTCCATCTAACATCTGTATTCATGTGCAGGGAATTAAATTAGTTTTTCTTTCATTCACAGTCATGTTACAATGTAAATTCAACTGTACATTACGCAAACGTGAGCAAGTCCGTGTTTAATCTACAAAATAATTTAAGAGCACGATGAGTGATCTGTATCTCGTGCCGTCTAGGGAGGAGGGAGAGGCTAGCCATGTGCTGCACGAAGTGGGTCAGGGCTGCAGGATTTCGGGAAGTATCAAACTGTTAACTCGGTGCATGATGTCCACCTGCTATGGATTATGTTACAGCACTGACATCATGATGGCTGAGTCACCAGCTAGACACGATTGCGTTTAATCAAGATAGCTGATTACATCCAAGCCCACATTAAAATTGGCGTAGTTGTTGACAAAATGTTCGTTGTTTGACAATATCTCTTGGTGGAAAAGAAAAAAAAAATTTCTGATGGTAGGCGCCATTAATTTATATTGTGTACGCAATTTATATAACGAAAACCGAGGACGAATCTTTATTTTATTTATTTATTATGAATTCCTCGTGTTTAAAGTAGGTAAGTCCCTCCGTTCGCGTAAATTTAATTCTTCTAAAGTGGCGTAACTAGGTTGAGGCTAGGAGGGCAGTCACCCCGGGTACAAACCGGAAGGGTACGGAGAACGCCGGCTATCGAACTGAAATCGCTTTGTACATTTTAAATAAATACTTAAGAGCAACAATGAATTCTGGCTGTTTTATCTATAGTATGCATTTTAAAGAAAGTACAGAAGGCCTTGAAGATGATCATATGATAAGACATTTTCCATATAAAATGGAACAGACTTAAATTTGGTCATGAGTTATATGAACAGTTTCAACATATGTTTTCATAATGCGTAGTGTTGGACTCAGATTCCATCTGGATGCGAGAAACCTTTCTTTGTGCTTTTCAACTGAAAGTTAGCCGGTTTCATATGCAGAAGGGAACGATTTACCTCTCAGGAACTCGGGTTTTTCATCCAGCAAAATGTCTAGCCTTAGTTGCTTCTATTAATAATTCCAACCAACCAAATTCCTCGATTTACTTGGCGATGCATGTCTCGCTGAATGAATTTCTTAAAGTATTGGTTACACAGATATCGCACTTCTTGTTCCACCTGAACGTCTGAAAACTGTAAATACTATCCTTTGATCACCTGCTTAAGTGGACCAAATACACTGCTTGAAAAGAAGTTAACGGACACCATAATGTAAGGAACAAACTGCCATGGCGCTCACCTTGACCTCCCGTCGCTGCGATGACTGTAGCAATCCTACGGGACATACTTTCCACAAGCGTACGTTAGAGGTCAATGGCGAATTTTGGACCATTCTTGTTATAGGCATGTAATGAAGTCCTGGACTGTTGTGGGGGCGGGCGTCTCTTGACCTCAATTGTCTTGCTGAAAGAGACAATGGTGAGTTACGTAGAAACACCACAAAGTAGGCAGCATTGCATTGTCCAGAAAGTTCAGTTGCCTTTCGGAGTTCAATGTTCGTGACACAACAAACAAGGTCCCAGGCCAAACTAGGACCATATCATCACGTCACCACCTCTGAATTTCATAGTTGGCGTTATGCACTCTAGTAAGAGACTATCACCGGGCATCAACCACACCTGTCCATCTGCTCTGTAGAGGGTATAGCGTTGATTCGTCGCTCCATAACACAGCTTTTGAAGCTTCCACGTCCCACTGTACACACTCTTTGCGCCACTGAGAAGCCGCTGCATGTTGGTTCGGTTTATGTGGTGCTTGCATATTGCAGTCCTATCATGAAAATCCATGTTATGAGTCTCGGTTCTTAATGTTTTTGTACAGATTCATGTTCCCGTCAATGTCGGGACTCCGCAATTGTATGTCGGCCGACGAACGGCAGTTTTTACATATTATTCTTAGTAGCACCCTATGCTCACGTTCGGTGAGTGTGGTGAGTCGTCCAATGTGGATAACACTTGCAGTTGACTTCCTGTCCTTCTATATCAGTATACTATCACTGATTGTTGACCTGGGATGGCCCAATTTGTCAACATTTTGCCGAACAGATAGGCCTATAACATATCACCCTATCACAACGCCTCTTTCAAACTCAGTCAGTTCCCTTCTCGCAACCATTTCATCCGGACACAGTTGCACTGACGTAGGAGCATTATATTCCTTCAGTTTATACCAGCTACAAACACGTGACTGGTTTCATGGCAATGAACCTTGCTCATGGCGGTGTCCGTTACTTCTTTCCAAGCAGCGTATATGGAAGTTGCAAGAGGAAGAGGCTGAATTTTATGACAGATGTAAAATCTTGGAACCATTCATTATCTCTTCTGCTTCTGTAGGAAAAGAATTTCCTAGTCGGGCTAAAATTCGAAAACATCCTCCATACAATCCGGACCGTTTCTTGGCCGACTTCCTTATCGTCAACATTCCTAAATAGATGTTTAAAGGACAGCATTTGCAGTCGAACGCAAAATAGAAGCAAATGTTGTGCGATTGATTTAAATAGCACTGTATGGATTTTTTTTAATAGACATTTATTTTCTATGAAATTAATAGGTACATATTTAAATCCATCCTTTTGTTTTCTTCTTCTCTTCTTCAGAGCTTTGCGAGTAATTGTTAATTTCCCCTGAATAGGCTACCAACTTTTCGCAGGGCAAGGCCTTCGAACCTGCTTTTTGGAACGGAGAGTAGCCTCCCACTGTGTGAGATGAAAGAAAATAGTGTAATAGGAAGGATTCACCCCTAGCTCTTGACTACTCTAATAGCATTGTTTTTTTTGGGGGGGGGGGAGGAGCAAGAGGAGCAACCAGAAAGAAAGAAAGAAGATTAAGGACCGGTCTACAGTTAATATACAGATGTATATTACATGAAGTAAGGCATGGTCCAGCGTGAGTTGGACTAATTGGTTGGATTTCTGTTGGATGATTCATAATATTATTAACTTTTCCTGGAATTATCCAAAGAATGTGCTTCCCATTTCCGCTTGTTACAAATCCCAAGAGATGTATTTATATATAGAATAACAAAACGAACATTACAATAGGTGTTATGGAACTTTTTTTATATAAAATATGCAAAAATCGATGCTCTGAGTAATTGAATTATTCTGAATAAATAAAAAAGAATTCATTCCATACATAAGATATTTAGAAATAAATCCCCCAAAAATGTAGTCGATCGACAGTAGTGAACTAAAATGCTGGAAAACCAATTCAGTAATGATGTTGACTTCATGCTGCGACAGTTTATAATTAGAAATGATACAAACAAAGTCTGATCAGCATTTTTTTTTATTTATTTTGCACAACAGCGGCCTATCACTCTGACACATTTTGTGGGCAGCAAGGTCGGTCACCATCTGCTCTTTCTTTTTCAGCGGTCTTCATTGCTCATCTCAGAGGAAACACGAAACATCCTAACTAAACACAAATTGGAGGAAACGTGTGTTTAAAATTTCTGAACTATTTTCTGTATAAATGGAAGTTTTGATTGATCATTTGAATGAGTGACTTTGGTTGCAGTTTTGTAGAAGTATCCCTATACGGAAAATAAATTTCTTTTGTTTTTACAGTATAGAGTGTATAATATGAAGTGTGTTTGTCACTATAAGGAGTGCTTTACCAGCCAATATGTTAGTAATGGAAAAATCCGTAGGAGAAGCACACTGACTGTCAGTCATTAAACCGATTTTCTGTTTAAAATTACTTAATAAATTTTGTTGATAAATTTTGATAGAAGGAGATCAAGTGCCAGAATAGTAACCTGAGGCGAGTATAGAAGATTTATTGACCATTATTCTTATAAGAATCATTAGGACCCAGTTTCTACCTACTATAACGGCATTTCTTAGTTGAATATTATCGCTTAGCCTTTTTTTCAAGAGGACAGAGCTCGCTATATTTGACGTTTAACTTAAATAATAATAATAATAACTAGAGCACTTTGAGGATAGTAAAAAACGCTGAAAATATGTCTTTTTTCTTCTACCACTCTCCCCCCTCCTCCTCCTCCGCCACAGATACTTCTAATGACACGATTTCATTCAAATTATGTTTTTTTTACGTTGCTGAGAGTTACCTAATGAATTCATTCAGAAGGGAGAAGGTTAAGGGACACTTCTTCCTCCATAAACCTCTGCAGATTCAATCGATTTCCACTGAATCTGGTATATACTTATTTCTTACAATGTACATGCCCCCTGAGAATTTCATCAAATGAAGTAAAAGAATTGGGGTGTACTTAAACAGGTCAAAACATTCAAATAGTTTCGATTAAATTTGCAATATGGCTATTTCTAATATTTCTTAATGTTCTCTGAAAAATTCAGCGCAATGGGACTAAAATTTGAAGAGGTGTTGGGGAGATCGCATCCTGTTTAGCATATATAAGTCGTATTGTTCATACGTTTCGATCAATCTGGAATATAGCTTATGTTGCGCAACGTTTTCTGACAGGTTTTGCACAAAGGATAGATAAGAAAATAAAATGTCACTTACCCAGTTACAGATAGCACCAGTCGCTCAGTTTGGACAATTTATTTCTCGGATTTTTAGATGAAGTTTATAAAACAGAAGTAATACATCATCAAGAAATCTCGCCTATGTAAAAAGTAAGTCATGTACTGAGGAAGCCGGAATTTGGCTGCATTTTAAGCAGCTTCTTAGATGACAGTGCTATTTTACTTGTTTAGAATGTATGCGATTCAGTACCGAAACGATTATACGCTAATTGTTAAAAACGTTAGTAAATTGCAACCAAATTCCTTTTTTCTCCCTTAATACTTGGCTTACTTTTTTTAAAATATGAAATGATTATGAAATATCAGATAACAGCAAATCAGGTATGTAATGGCTCATATTATCAAACACCGCTAATGACTATTTTGAACAGATTCATATAAAAAGAATTAAGCCATAAATAATTAAACGTTATCAGATAAATTTGTTTGGAATTTTAATGTGCGCTGCGTCTTAGCCTTGAAAATTTATTAATAATTATTCACGCCAGTGGACCATGACAAATAGTTCCTTCTTCCGTGTGCAAAACCTTTTTAATGGTGGAGGATTAATTTTACTAATAGCGAAAGCTCAATATTATATTTTTAACTTAAGATGAATTAATTGAAGATATTTTATCTTCGCAGTCAATTCTGATAATATATACACAAATGATCTTAGTAGCACAAGCTGCAGAACCAACTTTCTTTAGGTCTGAAGGATAGGATTCCTACTACATATGGAACTTTATTACATATGGATGCTTGAGAATTCCCCCGATATGACCCCACCAACGGCAGTGTTGATATGCATGAAAATGAAGAAGAATAAAAATGTATATTCTCAAGCAAGTATCTTGAATATCTGATCGATGGCTCATCCTCTGGTGCTCTGTTAACATTAATTGTAACATTTTGTGTGAGAAATGTGATAAAAAAATAATAAATTGCAAGGAACGCTTTATAGCACAAACAACCATTAGATATATCTCGGGTATTAATTTTGAAATATAAGTCAGTTTTACCAATCTAATATCATTAATGACACTTCGAATATTGGTGAGAAAAGAAAAGCTGAGATGGAGATCAAAACTGCAAGTTCCTAGTTACATGATGAAGAGCTTATTTGATATCATTATTTGTTGAATTTTGTAGTAACTATTCCCTATGTCCTTTTCCATTTTGTTTTTTTCTATAATACAGATAATCAGATAATTAAAAGTTATCATTTCCTTTGAAATATTAAATATATCAGCACTCTTTCAACACAGCTCCTTTTCAGACAACTGATAAACATTTCTGGTATTTGTTCGATCGCATTTACCGAATCATGTTCTTCATGAAATACAGAAAAACGTCTGCTGTGTTGCTCTGCACTTGACATTGGTTACTACGTGTGGTTAATAAATACCATTTGTTTAGTACGAGAATTTAAGTTAGTTCGCGGCTGCGAATCATTTTTCAATGTGCTTTTTTTTTTTTTTCATTTATAAATACAGGGTGGCCCATAGTCACGAAGGGACTTAAACATTTAATAACGTTTTATTTATTAATTATTTTTATTATTTCATTTTTTTCATAATGAAATACAGAACCTGGAGATATTTTATTATGAAAACCCACTTATTTTAAATTCGTTCGTGACTTATGGGCCACCCTGTATAATAATTATACTTCATTTACACATAATCAAACACCTAATAAAATGCATTATTTTAAATGTTTTGTACTGTACTAGTATTATAAGTCACGAACGAATTTAACAGTAATATTTAGAGGAAGAATAATATATACTATATTAATATACCCATAGTATATATTAGTAGGTCCATAGCATAGTATAGTATAGTAATATATCCTTAAAAGAGTTATTATTTTACAATTAATGTGATCTTCTTCCTCTTTATAGCGCTTTTATCCGGTTTGGTGCAGGATCCGCTATGATTATGCGACTGTGGGGAAACCCCAACCGGCTTGTCACGGAGACTGGTGTTGGGGAAAGGGGGGGCAATTATTATGATTGCAAATGCGTGTGTTCACAAAGCCGGTTTGCCCGTTCTGGGGGGACGAAAAACCCAAGTTTTCTGCTGGAAAAAAACCTATACCTCCATATGAGACCGGTTAACTCACTTTTCGTCGAAAGATACTAGATAAAGGTTCTTCACGTCAGGGACAGGAATAGAACCCAGATCTTTCCGATCAAAGGGCTTCGTCTATACCGACTGAGCTACGAGGTTCTGATTTCACATTAACGTGATATTAAATAATAATGGATATTTATTATCATTTCTTGAAATAAGTTTCTAATGCCTAGTTGAAGCATCTAACTCATTTCTTTATGAATTAAAATTATCACATCAAATGAAAATTTTATATTGCATACTAAATCACAAGTTTTTACAAGAAAACAGATATGTGACGTTGTTTGTAATTTTCCACTAGGCAGTTGCCTAATGGAAAATTATAAACGTTGAGGCAAATATATTTGCCTCAGCGTAAATATTGTGTTAAGCTACAAATTATAATCACTAGTAGAGGAAAATCTCTCTCGATGAGTCCCTGACTCCCTGGAGGTCTCTCTTAATAATAATAATAATAAGAAGAAGAAGAAGAATGCTGATAACAAACAGTTTATTATTGAACACAATGTCAAACCTTTTAAATAATCCTTCGGTGAACCTCAATCTTCCAATTTATTTTAAAAGCTTCACCTGGGGGGGGGGGGTTCATTTTCTTTAAATCGTAATGATAAATACCAAGCATGTTTGTACAGCAAATAGAGACAGTGAATGTAAAGAAAAGCAATAACATATAATAATGACATGCTGGCAACTCATAGGTGGGTGAGTTTATTTAGACTCACTGTTTGAGTTCGGTGAATGTGCTACCGGCATGATAGACGCGTTTGAAACACACAGGATGAGTTTGGGATGGTAAGTTTCAATAAAATAAAATACAAGAAAGGATATAAATTTCAAGAAGAATGGTTTAACCTAGAATCTCACTAATTAGTTTCGCGGATTCTCTCGATAATAATACCCAAGGAACACGTGTTTCTAACCTCATTCTTCTTCCCTCACTACATTCTGAGGTGTAACCAGTAAACAATTTAGGCTTTTGTTTCCACATTTTAAATAAGAAAACGGTATTCACATGGCAATTTGCGAGAAAAAAAATAACCTTACCCTTTTATAATATATTTCCAAATTGTGATAATAATACATTCAGAATCGAATACACATATTAAGTCTTTTTAACACATTCTAAACTGACTTCAGTATCTGCAATAAACCCGTTATTTAAATATCTAAGAACAAATTTGACGCTATCTAGTTCCAGCCTTACCTTAACTCCTATTTCACTGTTTTGCCACTCTACTAGTCCCCTCAGATCTTTGGGCTTTCTACCTGCTAGGAATCTTCTGGTGAATCGAGCCCCAAAACGAATGTTGTCACCACATCCGCCCCATAACCACGTCTGTCGATTTTCCACAGCATTAAAAGAATCGTCACACGTGCAATGTTTTAGACGCCCGCTGCTACATGCACGCGCTAACGTGTGCGTCAAGCCAGCAGACGAAATTGCGAATAGGAACGCTGTTTCTCTGAAGGCTGAAAAATAAGATTTGATGAACAATTAGAACGAAGTGTTATTGAAAATTTAATTCTTGGACTTTATTTTCATTAATAATTCGCTTACTTTTGTTTATTACTTCTAAGTTTACATATGTTTTCTTCATTTTATTGTTTATTTATTTTAGTTACTATTTCTATTTTTAATTATTTAGTTCACAATTTTTTATAATTTTTAATTTAATTTATGCTAGAAAGTTTAGTACTGTAGAAACTGAATCTTTGTAACTTCCTTAATAAAGATTATGTGATGTGTCAGTCCTGATTTTATCAATAACGTAAATATTAAGAGGAAGAATATTAACATTTTGTCGTCCCGTTTTTCTAATTACATTAAACCATCACAAAGAAAATGCTATAAATAATGTACAAAGAATACAGAAAGGGATAACTATGCCTAAGAATTAGAACCTTAATCACCAAAAAATCGTGTATATAGTTTGGATTATTATTATTTTGAGCTTCCTGTTATTACGCCTTAATGATAACCATCCAGTCACCAGACCATCACACCGTACAGTTGATAGCATATTCAACGTTCTCCATGCCAGAATGTCACCAAGTCAGAAATACAAGAGCTGACATTTTGAATCAGTCATTCTCCCTCCCCGTTTTTTTCCAAATATGGATCTTCATACTGCACCATCCATGCTTTATATCTTAGGTTCTTAGGTTTTAATGTATTCTAATTTATTTCTCGAGAAAACTTATGTCGAATGAAAATTTTCTGTTTCACATCAGTTTGTATTAATATTGAGGAGCTACAATTATTTTTCTTGCTTATGCTTTCAACTTTTATCAGCGAGATTTGTATTAGGCAAAGAGATGTTTACACTTGAAACCGAAATGTCTAATATGAATAAAATCTCTATCGGAAACTGTGCAAACTATTTTAATTTTATGAAGAATCAGTCTATCAGAACGCCTGCCTGGTACAAGCAATTAGCTCGAATTACAGTGCCATAGATGGTTGTAAGTACTCTTAGGCGATAAAATTCATCTAGTGATAATTTTATTACCAAGTACCATTCCACTAAGATTAGTTTGCACACCGAAGACTTCAAGTGTCTTGTAATATAATAATAATAATAATAATAATAATAATAATAATAATAATAATAATAATAAAAACGTGCCTTGTTTAGCTTGTAGTAGAGCAGGCTCTCCAAGTCTCTTAGGCCACTCCATACTGTTCAACGGCTATAAGTTTTTCGATCTTTCGTGTGAAATTCATGCAATATCGTAATCAAATAATCAAGTGCTGTAGCTATATTAGAATGTAAATCTGTGAAGAATACAGTATTATGTTTCTAAAATTTTATCATTAATAAGTTTTTTTTTATCATATCAATCTTTTTTTTTCCCAAAATGAAATTACCTTGTTAGTTTCTTCCCATGTGAGTAGGCTCTGACATAATTAAAAGCAGACATAGTGGTGCTTGTTTGGTTTGACCTCTGAATCAACTACGGTTATATTTTAAATTAAAGATACCAAGAAATTATATATACTTGGTTTAATCCATTATCCAAGTGTAAGCAAACAAAGTTTGCGCCTGAAGTATCTTTCAGGACTGGGGCAACTCGTGACAAAGGTGGTATAAGTTCTCATCACTTGCCTCACTATCCCATAATACAAAGCACATCGCCTTGCGCACGTGTATAATACTATGCATTAAGGGAATGGTCACTACCCAGACCGGTTTCCCTGTATTAAGTGCGGGTTGCCTCTCCAAAAACTCGTGAGATCCCCCGGATCACCCAACAATGAGCAACCCGAAGGGTCAAAACTTAGCGTTGTTCCCCACAGTAACAGGCTCACCCCGTCACTGAGAAGAACTCTCAGCGTTTGGCTCTACTCAGTGGCAAGCTCACCCCACCACCGAGCAGAACCGCTCATATTTCATCTGAGGGATAACAACAACAGCCGTGCCTCAGTTAACTTCATGGGCTACAGCATTGCCATCCATCACCCAAGCTCCCAATCAGTTTCGACCCTTATGCATCTTGTCAGTGGAAGCCAGACCCAGAAGTGGTGATACTCAGGTGGAGTAATGGAGAAGTCATATTTCCATATACTAGTTGCCAGCGTCCGCCCGAGCAAATTTTTGAATGTAGGCAAGAATTTTTTTCCGCCCTTCGGTCGAAATTATATATGTATATATAAAAATTATATATATATATATATATATATATAGTGAATAAATAAATAATAATAATAAATAAATAAAATATCTTTGTGTTTATTATATTATATAATGAATTATTATTATTATATAATTTATTATATAATTTTAAAACAATTTATAAATATTACATAAATCACATTAAATATGACAAAACAAATATGAAAAAATCTAAATTAAGAATTTACAATTTTAATTATTTTTTTTTAAAAAAAAGAAACCTTTCTAGCCTTAATTTCGGCTAAAGACTTTACTACTTCTAGATCTAATGTCTCGGCTATGTCACTTTCAATAGATAAAGTGGCTAAGCCATCTAATCTCTCTTGGGAGATTGTGGACCTCAAATAATTTTTAGTAAGTCTTAATTTAGAAAAACTGCGCTCTGCACTTGCAACTATAGTTGGGATTGTTAAAAGAATTCGTAGTGATGTGTACACATTAGGAAAAAGACATATGCAGTTATTTGCACAAATATAATTTAATATTTCTTTGGGAGAATATTTATTTGATATCCTCCGAGACAATATTTTTAATTCGTGTAATAAATCTATTGCTGAAATATCTTTTTGATTACCATCAGACAGAACAATTTCTAAGTCAAAACAAGCTTTTTTTTACTGTATCATTATTAAATTTTAAGTTACCAAAGTTAAAGAGAAACCCAAAAATTTATTCATATTTATTTAGCTGTTCAAATCTCTCAGTAATTGATGTTATTGCTGAATCAAGAATTACATTAAAGAAATTAATTGGAAAATGTCGCTCAAAATAAGTAATTGATTCGTCAGGACATTCATAATCGAATTGGTTTATTCATGTCGAGTTTGTGTGCTGTCGTTAGTTGGGAAATCAGCATCTAACCCAATATTTAGAGCAAAGTTATGGGATTGGTGTTTAACTTTCAAAACATTATTTTTGCTTCTGCATGACGTCAAGAATTTTTTCGTGGCATCTAATAATTTCAAGGCTTCTATAATATTGCAAGAGATATTTTGCAATTGTCTGCTAGATGCATTGACTTCACTTAGAATGTCATACGAAACAAATGTGCCAAATATAAACTTGAAAGAATTACTTTTTTTCGCTAACGAACTAGCTTCCAATCTTGTTTTAATGCCTTGTTGCCCAATTAGGCTGTCATCTTCTGTGATGAAAATGAAAGTTTCATATATTTCTTTTACTTGATTTTGTATTGCTTTTACAGTTTCATCCCATCTCGTCGTGCATAAAGGTTTTAAAGTAAACTTTTGGATGTGGTTTAGAAGAACTTCCCATCGATGACTTGATGAAGAAAAGAAATTATAGATTGACTGAATAATGTCAAAAAATAAAACCGTATCTGCATTGCAGCTTGCTGCATCGATCAATACCAAGTTCAAGGAATGCGTACAACACGGAACAAAAAATGCTCTAGGATTTTTGTTCCTTAAAAGTGCTTGTACCCCTGCATTCTTCCCCTTCACATTTGACCCGTTGTCATATCCCTGGCCACGGATATTTTGAATATTTAAGTTTTTTTCTTTTAATAATTTTAAAATTACTTCAGTCATACCACTTTCTGCTGTATTATTAATTTTAATAAAATCTAGAAATATTTCCTCTATTTGTATAATATAGAGGAAACATTCATTTTTCTCTTTTATAGAAACATATCTTACAATTAAGGACATTTGCTCCTGCGGCGAAATATCAGTGGTGCAATCAACAATTATTGAAAAATACTTAGCATTCATTATTTTAGATACAATTTTTTTTATTTCATTACTGAATATATTAATGATTTCGTTTTGTATACATTTCCCTAAATAATGAACGTGAATTTCATTGTTTTTTGATGCGTTCTACGTGTTTTTGTAATAAGCTGTCTAATTCGGCGAATAATTCAATCAGTTTCAAACATTTTCCATTGTTATTTGTATATAGAGTATCTGAACTTCCTCTGAACGCTGTTTTCTTTTGCAGGAAATTTAATAATGCGTTTTAAAACATGCATCCAGTGTTCTTGTTCTTTTTTGAGTAATTTTAGCTGATGGTGATCAGTTGTAGTTTCATTTTTTAAACGCTTTTCCAAATCAATCCATTTTTCAAAATTATTAAAATGTTCTTGAGATTTTTCGTGACGCTGAAGAACTTGGGACATATGTTTCCGATCGTTATTTTCTTCCGAAATTAAGTTCATAGTTCGAATATTAGAAAATAATTTGCAGCAGAAACAAAATACTACATTTTTTGAACTTGAGTAAATTAACCAAGATCTTTTAATGGTTTCTCTGTTACTCAAAATCCTATTATAATGCGATACATGAAAACTTCTATTATGTTCATCGCGTGGAAAAAAAAGTCTCTTTTGATTCAGCAGGAGGACCTCGTTTCACTAATATATCAATTATTGAATTGGACAAGTTTGGCCATAAAGCTGGATCGTCAAAAAGCTCGTAATTTAGTGTTGAGGTATTTGTATTTGAAGTCGAAGCTATTGGATGTTTCTCAAGAGCCTGATTATCATCTAAACACAAATTCGAATTTTTTTCTGATTTCCGATCCAATTAATTTTGTTTCTTAAATAAAAATATTTTATTTATAAGAGAATCAAATTTTCTCAATGAAATTGGATCTAAATGTTTCTGTCCCAGAGATTATCAAAATAAAAATAATTATTTGGAGCTTATAATTAGAATAAAATATAATTCTCTTTATAAATATGTATATATAAATTTTATATTTTTTAAATATATGATATATCCAATTTAATTTTTTTTTAAATTTTTTCTGCCTCCAGTATAATTGTAACATAAACTCTGTAAGTTTTCCGCCCTTTTACCTTTCCGCCTACGGCATTCGCCCATTCCGCCCCTGCCTCGCGCCAGGCTTGCCATTTTCCAAAAGGTATCACACCTTATTATTAAAAATACTCTGGATTAGAGATAGATAGTTGTTGAAAGTTTTTCACGGGTTATATTATAAATATATTAATGCATAATGCATAGCATTATGCATGTCTGCAAGGAGACGTGCTTTGCATTATGGGATACTGAAGCAAGTGTGAGAACTACTCATATCACCTTTGCCACGAGTTGCCCCAGTCCTGAAAGACACTTGAGGCTCAAACGGCCTGAAGTGTCTTTCAGGAAGTATATACTTGTTCTTGGTATCTTTAATTTGAAATATAAAGTGAAAAACTTTCAACAACTAAGGTTCTATTTGTTAACTGCGTTTGTTCTCTTGTTGGTTTACTTGGTTTTCTCACCCTCCGTATGACATCGGCTAAGCTAATCTTCATATACAGTATACTGATAAAGGAAACAATAATAAGCATTTTACTTACATATCTAGGTAATTTATCTAAAAGCAATGAAGCATGAAAATGAATATAAAATCCAACATTACTCAGTAATTTTATATATGATTTCGTTTATTCTTTTAATGGTAAACTTTTGTATTGTAGATTGCTGTCCAACTGCTCCACCTTCAAACTACGTATGACTTCCACATACCATTCCATGTTACATGTTAGATATGGCCCAGAAAGGCAGAATAAGAAAGTTCGAATGTGCTTTTAGTATTGAAATATTTGCTAATTTTGAAACTTTTCCAGTCTTTATCTTTCGAAATAAATGAATCGGTTTAGAAAGCAGAGGTTTTGTATAACAGCCTTACATATCTTCAAGAGATCGTGGATTGATTACCTCTAAGAATTTTCCAGTAATCTAACCAGAATAAAATGATAAAATTATTAGAGAGTAATAATTTTTAGGAATAACGCTTACGTCAGGAAAAATATATTTATTATTTTTAGAATTTTCTGCTAGGTTTATCCTTCTTTTTCTTATCCTGGAGTGGAGTGCACAGAATATGTTATTTCGTTACGATGTAATAATTTTATTTTATTTCGTCTCTAACCAGAGTATGTTCTAACCAACTTATTAACCTTCCCATTATTTAACCAAGAACCAAGTTAACTATCAGAAGTCCTCTATTTCATAAAATAAATTTTATGAAATAGAGAACCCTTTTGAATTCAACTTGAAAAGCAAAGGCTAGGTAGTTTTGAACGCTAGTGATCATGTATAATAAAATGTGTTTAATTCCTAACAATATTTAGAATTTTTAGCCTGTTTCTCCAGATAACACCAGATAGTTACTTTATAATGACATATTTATGAGTATTCATCTATTGTAGAGTAACAGTTTGCATTGATATAGTCGAAAAATATCAAACGTTTAATCCAATGCATTAAATATAAATATTTGTAGAAACATACGACCACTAGCTTAAACTAATCCAATGAAGATTTCAGCGTCAATTTTATACACACACACATACACATTGAAACAACAACAACAACCATTACCACATACACCATTAGTCAACTACACCTAACTCACTATCACAAAATCGACATCATTATAGGAACGTTAACATAGGCCTCCGAGGCAATTAATTAAGCTAAAAACAACCCTCACACATACTCACGAACAGACATAAAAAACTGCTAATTTATTTTCAAACACAATCAGGAAGACTATAGCACGTAATCTCACTTTATTACAAGTTTGAATTAATTAATTTTACGACCTGAATATTTTAGATCCTCAGCTGTTACTCTGGCACATACTTGCGACCATCATTAGTTGTATTTAATGGTGTTACACTGCTTACTTGACAATAATTATCTTCTTTTAAGATAATGGCAGCGCAATACTGTCTGTTGCTGTATTTCGGTGATTGTGCGCATGCGTCAACCTTAAAGACACGAATGCACCTGTTTCAGTATTTATTTATTTGTTTATTGACTTGGAGGCCAACAGGTTCATTTCATTAATTGCATCACTGTCTTGGCCTTTATGCCTTATTACTTATGGATACAATTAACCCCTGAAAGTATTTTCAGCATCCCATGAATCAATACTCCACTATTTTATAGTGTTACTATAATTATGCATAAAATTAAAAATATAAGGGTTGACAATATCGTGAGCTGAAAAGAAATTGCTTATCTTTTGCGGGAAAAACAAATTAATGAATAAGCAAACTTATTTTATATGTTAATAATTTTAGTAGGTTCAAAACGAATATATTTTTACTCGATGTCAGTTTTATATTCCCTAAATAAAACAAAATAAAACATGAGAAATAAAACTAAAGTTTATAAATCTCAACTCTTAAAATATTTATATTTATTTTACACACTTAAAAATGTAATTCATTAAATCAGTGAATAAGTGATACTGCTTATTGCCAAGGTAATAATAAAACATCGACTCGACACAATAACCGTAGTGGATTTCCGAAATGAAACTCATACCAACGAGGACTTCATTTCTTAAAGTGTGTATCCATTCCTTATGGATATCCCCTCAAATTACTTAAATCCTAAACATGGATCATTAGAGTCTTAGTAACTGGGATATAAGGAAAGTCTTCATTTCTTTCCAATCAAGTATTCAGAGCTGGAAACGAAGCTTTCAGATAGATACATTAAAAAGAAAAATGTACTCCAACTATAAAAACTAAATTCATAGGCGTTCTTTACTTGAGTTATATTTCAAAATCAGATTACTGAAGTATTCAAGTTCAAAGTTATTAGTTAATGCTAAAGCCTTGATACTTGACAGTCGCATAACAATGTTGAATAAAAAAAACTCTAGATTATTTTTAAATGATTTATTTTTCTTTGTAAATAATGAACTTTATTCGTAGTAAAAATAATTAATACAGTACTACTTTGGGAACTCTCCTTCTTGCAAAAGCGTATATAAATTAAGAAATAGTTATTTGTAAAACTCAGTGTGCGATTCACGATTTTATTATTTAGTATAATATTCTGGAGAATTGATATACTCTAAGTAAACTTTCCCTGCATTCTATAATAGGGAATAAATAATTCACTCTTGTGGATTGAATGTGTTTCTCTCTCTCTCTCTCTCTCTTTCTATCTTTCCCCATTCGATCATATCGCCTTTTTACATTCTTATAACAGATTTATAATTTAATCCCACGGTCAAAATATTTGATGCATTAATAAAGCATTACCGAAACGCAGTACCAAATAAACAGGTGGTCGTTATATTAATGATGACTTTAAAAAGAGTGATCTTCATAGCATAATATTTGAATGCAATTATAAATTCCGAAGCAAATACATAAGATATGTAATAAACAGAAGGAAACTCTTCTAAACTTATAAGTAAAACTATTACCGTAATGAGCGTGGTGTTCTGGTTTGTTCGTACCAACTTATAGTAAGGTGCTTGTAGTAAGTTGAGGACAATGGATAATTGAATATCATAAATAGAATTTCGCGTATAATGGATATCTTGGCAGAGCAGATCTGATGACCATAATCCAAAATAGCGTGGTCGATAATCTTTGTAACGATACATAGTATCAAATTTTATTGAAATTCGTCAAGCTGTTCAAATATGAGAAAAGAACGTATGAAAGAAAAGGATTCACCAATAAGTGATATCGTTTACTTTGGACCGGTGTACGCCCAAATAGTCTTCAAGTTTCTTCAAAAACCTATTTAAAACACTTAACATCGTGAGCAGAGTTTGACAGGCAAGAGTCTAACAGTTCAGAACCAACTCTACGCGTTGCTGCACTTGAGCAAGCATATATTTTAAATTTATTTGCTTAACTCGTACGTGTAAAGATTATTTGTCTATTCATAGTATCTTACATCCTCCTACTCCCGTTTTTTTTTTTCAAAATGTGATTTGTGAAAAATTTAAAACATTAAACTTTTTGAAAATTAAAAAAAAATTCGTTATGACGCTGAATCTTTGCTTACCGCCTCGAGTTTCTCGCAAATGTTCAAAATTATCGTGTTTAGAAATCTATGAAGGCGATGATACAACCGCCGTTGTGCTAAACTTCTATGCAAATGAACATCGGTAGTCAAGTAAACAGTACTCCAGGAAACTGTGCACATCAAGAAGCGTACTTGCAATGTATTTAGATCTTGGAGCCAGGATTCCTTCTTGCTCACATTTTGATCCGTTCACGTGTTCAACAAGATCTTACTCCGGTAATTTCCACCGTTAATAGTGCCAAACTGGAGTCCATTTTCTGTGAGTTCTTTCAAATTATGTATTTAAGTGGTGCAGAAAAGGATGACGTTACTGTTTGGATCATATGACTTTGCTGTATTTCAGTCTTTGACAAAAGTCCAGTCTTTGACAAAACCAAATGATCACAACCAAACCATCAAACGATCGTTAATGCTCTCCAAGAGATTCCTTAATATTTTACAGGATTTATAACCTCAAAGCATTTGGAAATGGCTGTCAAATCGTATACAATTCTCACACTACGTTTTTGCGAAGTTTCTTTGCATGGAAGAGAATATTAATGATATATTCGAGAAAGATGCTGTGGTCACTTACATTCCATTTGGTATTATAAATAAATTTTTATGGCGATTTTGCCATTTCTGAAAAAAAAAAAGTCAGACTCGACTATTCTTTGTTGTGTTCCATCGAGTCGTTTTCAACTCCTGGTGACATACATTCTCCATTCAGATCTGTCCTTGGCCATATCTTTCAGAATTTCCAAGCGCATTCCAGTTGCTTCTTTAACTCTATCCACCCATCTAATTCTTGGTCTTCCTCTTCTCCTGCTTCCATCAACTTTAACAAGCATCATCATCATCTTCTCCAGACTATCATTTGCTCGCATAATATGTCCGAAGTATAATTTTTGCTTGATGATCATAGCTTCGAGGGAGCAATCTGGCTTTTTTTTGTCTATCACTGATTTATTGGTTTGCTTTGCAATCCATGGTATTCTTAGCAAGCGTCTCCAAAGCGTCAAACCCATAATTCAAATGAATCTATCTTCCTTCTTTGACTCTTTCTTAGGGTCCAACTTTCACATCCATACCACAGGGAATACCATTGCTTTTACGATTCTGATTTTTGTTGCGAGTCTATTATCTTTATCTTTAAAGATCTTGCTTAAATTTGTCATTGCTTTCTTTTCGAGTAATAATCTTCTTCTAGCTTCTTCAGTACAATAACCATCTTGATCAATTCGGGATCCTAGGAGCACAAAATTGTTAACTGCCTTCCCTTTTCCCCCCATCTACTTCAAAATCATTAAGTTCACATGTTGCCATAACTTTTGTCTTTTTGAGGTTAAGTTTAAGAACACATTTAGCACTTTCTTCTTTAAATTTCATGATAAGTTCCTCCAAATCTGCTTTGCATTCTGCTAGCAAGGTGGTATCATCTGCATACTTCAAATTTCTGAAAAAAAAAAGTCAGACTCGACTGTTCTATTGTACTGCTATCTGTTTCTAGCTATTTTTCACTCGCAAAAGAATGGGCTAAGAAATTTTTACATATTTCGGAAATCCTACTCTACAGACCAAACATAGAACTTTTTTTCAAGCCGCTTCAGACCTTATAGCTCAATTGAGCTATTATATATCCACATATTGCGTGTTAATATTTCTTAATGTGACTTGTTTCTTAGACACCGTTCTCTAACAGAATTGATTGGTTCGCTAGTTAGTCTGATAATGTCACATATCGGCATAATTGTTAAGAACAATACAAATTTGGAAAATTGTCTCACAGAATTACGGATGTGCGATTTCGACTCACCGTTCTTAAGAAGGCTAATACGAGTCGAGTCCAAACTACAGTTCCATCTCTCGTAGCGAAACTCACGAAGACACTCCGCTGCACTGAGACGAACTCCATCTGCCAGAATTTCCGCAAGTGCTTCGTCTCGTCTGCAGAGGTTTTGTAATCTTCGGTTCTTGATGTAAAGGGACTTGCAGAGGAATGCTGAGGAGTTTACTGCTGTAGGACTGAGAATGTCAAAGAGAGAGGCCTTCGAGGTAAGACTGCAATGAAAAAGAAACGGCAGTACAGTGAAATAAATGTTTAAAATGTCAGCAAGGTAAAAATAAATAAGTTATTTAATGAAAGCTAAAATATCGACCCCTCCCACATAAAATGCTGTATAGTAGACAATCAAAACCATATGGTGCACCAGCAACATATGGTTTTGTTTGAGTGAACGTGTTAAAACTAAGAAATATATAGTGAATGTGTTTCAGATATTATATAAGGAATTCGGTTAAAGAGAATTAGCATTTCAACTGAACTGTCGGCTTGCCTTTGTCAATTAGTAGCGCGATCCTTTGTTAATACCGCACCAATCATATGAACGTCTTCATAGCTGCTTTATCTATTACTGGCCTACCATTGCTGTCTGTTTCGAGTTCTGCTTTCACTAGCCATTTGTTGAAGGACTGTTCGTTAAATACGGTAATTTTTTTTAGCTTTCAAATTCTTAAGTATGGATCACTGGTCAAAGACTGGATTTTTAAAATGTGCAAAAGAGAGGAACATAGTAGATACAAGTAGCTGTCAGCAACAAGAAAATGTTGATATTGTATCTGGATCAAGTGAAATTGATAAGTTGATAAGTGTGTGTCGTCTGACATCTCTAAAGAACCATCTAGGAAGAATATGAGAAAACTTCGTAAGTACGATATAAATTACTTGAAATGTGGATTTTCATGGACGGTAAATGAAGAGAAACCTATTCCATTATGTCAGTTAGCATATTAGCATATTAGGCTCAGTCAATTAGCACACCTGGCAGATATATTTACTGTATTAAATAGTATTAATTTATCTTTACAAGGCAAGGAAATTTCTATATTTCATGTCCAAGATAAAGTGAACGCCATGTTGGCAAAAATGAAGTTATGGCAAAAGCGGGTTGGTAATGGAGAATTTGACGCGTTTCCATCGTTTCGTGAATTGCTCGCAAGTTCAAATGAACAAATTGATGAAGATGATGTGAAAATTACTATCATGCAGCATTTAAAAAGCTTACAAATGAATCTAGAAAAGTATTTCCCTGAATTGGACATTAAAATTGAGTGGATAAGATACCCTTTCAATAAAAACAAATTTATGCTGAAGGGTCTGTCGTCAATAGAAGAAGAACAACTTTTAGAACCAACTTCTGATGGTTTCCTAAAAAATAAATACAGCGAGAATACGTCATCATCATTTTGGCTACAAATACAGAATGAATTTCCTGAATTAACAGATAAAGCTCTAAGGTTCATTTTTCTATTTCTAAGTTCATATCTGTGCGAAGTTGGATTTTCGGCCCTTGTAGATATTAAGACGAAGAAGATGAATCGCATTATAGATATCGAACCGCATCTGAGATTGAAATTAACAACTATAGAGCCAAATTTTGCTGAAATTTTATCTCACCATAAGCAATTTCACTCCTCTCATTGATGATAAATTATTTCAAGTATGGTAAGTAAAACTTTGTAGTATCTTTATAAAGTTTGTTCTATTAAAAATAAATCATATTTTTTGTTTACATGAACATATAAATTCAAATAAAATAGATATTTAATTTTTTAATATTTTAAATTAATTTATTAATTTTAATTAATTTATTCGTTTTAATTAATAAATTTATTATTTTTTTAATTAATTAATTAAGGGGTACTTGGTAATAATAAAAATTTAAGAAGGGGGTCCGCGGATATCTGAAGTTTGAGAAACACTGAGTTAGGGTATGCATGAACGGAATAGTGATACTACTATAGCATAATTGATAAGAATAGTGTTCGTTCGTTAGAAAATACTTCTAGACTTTTGAAGTAAGACGGAGATAGTTAGTTTCAGACAGAGTGAAAGAAGAATGTTCTGTCTAGAAAATACAGTCTCTCCCTCTATGAAATTAATATAGTAGCCTTACAATACGTAAGAACTAATAAAAACCGGAATTAAGATAAATGGAATTGATATTAACTGGCTACGGTTTGCGGATGATATAGCAGTTTTAGCTGATAACGAAAACAAACTGACAGCCACCCTAACAAAGATGGAAGAAATCTTCACACAGTACAGCCTAAAAATTAATTATAATAAAACAAAATTATTAATTACAAGTAAAGCAAATCCAATGCAAATAAACCTGGAAATAAATAATAACCTACTACAACAGACATCCTCTTTTAAATATCTTGGAAGTCTTATCACAGAAGATGGAAGAAACCAATCAGATATTAAAGCGCGAATAATCCTAGCCAAAAAAGCATTCTATAACAGAAGAAACATTTTTACCAGTAAAGGACTTAGCATCCAGCTAAAAAAAAAAACTAGTGAAAACATACATATGGAGCATTGCATTATATGGTTGTGAGGTCTGAACTCTAACAAAACAAGACATGAAAAAGTTGGAGGCATTTGAAATTTGGTGCTGGAGAAAGATGATGAAAATTAGTTGGACAGAAAAGACAAGAAATGAAGAAGTTCTGAATATAGTTCATGAAGAGCGGTCATTAATGAAACACATCAATAAGAGAAGAAAAAGCCTAATTGGACATCATTTGAGGCATGGGGGACTGATTACAGAAATAATGGAGGGGACTGTAGAAGGAAAGAGGCTACGAGGCAGACCAAGAATTTCATATATAAATAACATAATGATGCTAACTGGCGCTAAGAGTTATGAAGAGATAAAAAGGAAGTCACAAGACAGGATGTTGTGATGTGCTGCTATATTTACCAATTTTCGGATTGATGCACCAAAGAAGAAGAAGAAGAAGACAATACGTAAATTCAGCCATAATACCAGCCGAGAATATTATTTTTATGAGAAACTAATGTCATTGTTCACTAGATCTGACCCTGTCTAGAGCTATGATGGTGAATAGGGAATGAATGAAAATTAATCATATGAGTCTTGAACAAGGACAGATATATCCATTTATGAAACAAAGACTGCCTTTCAAAGGATGGAAAGGGAAATGAACATTGACCATCTCAAGAGAAAAGTAAGAGTTCAGGGAATCGAATAAATACAGAAGTTTGTGACAGGCTTTTAAAAATATGCCCTGGCGTAACTAAAAGTACCTAAAGAGGTAATTTTCAATCTGTTCAACCAACAATCGTTTTTCTTTTAAAAAATTTGCCATCATCCGCTAATAAACAAATGTAAGTGCCAACTCTCTTCCCCCCGTCCCACTCGACGTGCATAACTAAGCAAAAATAAACCAAACCTTTCTCGTAAATGAATAGTATGTGCACAATTTTTGCAAAATCGAACATCACAGAAGAGTACACTACACTTCTCTTTTCAAAAACTGCAATGTTCAAACAATCTCTCTCTCTCTCTCTCTCTCTTTCTCGAGGATATCTATAATTCCCGAACTATTTTCGCGAACTACCCGCTCTATCCTATCTGTTCCGTATTTCGATATTTCGGATCATTACTAAAATTTACTGACTCATCTTGGTTTGGTTTTAATCGGTAGTGGAAAAATTAAGCAATAGCATGCGAAAAGATACGAATTTTTTTTTTTTTGTAAATGATAAACATACTTTCTGTGATCAAAAAATTACTCGAGAGTAGGTTACTGTGATAATTAATAACGTCATCATACAAGAAGAATATTGTGAAACGCACATTTTTATGATTCATTTCAATATTTGTTTACTTTTTCACCATTCGTCAAGTCTTGAATCAAGAAAAATACAGATTAACTGTGTCATCAAGCTCTTCTCAGAATAAATCTCTCTCTATCTCTCTCTCTCTCGATATCGGTCCAGTAGGCTTATGTGTATGACTTAAGTGTTGTCCATGACTGCTATCTGTACAGGGGTGGCCATATCATTCAATGTGCTTTGAAACTTGACTTTTCAATCTGAAAATGCGAACTGATAATCAATTCACTCTATTTAATTATTTAAAAATACTTGTAGTAAACAGTTCTTGTGTATTGTAGGTATTTTACAGAGCCACCGTATCTCACTCTGTTTCGATGACACTCTTTGGTTGGAAGGACGGGTTCGAATACCGTCTAGGACGCGAAGAGCCTTCATCAGGACTTTTCAACTGAAAACTTGAGTTAACCAGTCTCATATGGAGGTGAAAAGCCCCCTTCCCCAAGAACTCGGGTTTTTCTTCTCACGGACACATCATCTGAATACGCTGAATACATAGCTAAATGAGTAAATAGATATTCTACAAGCGTTCGCATCAGTGAAGTATGCGAATTGCAAACCGATCTCTGTTTGCAATGAATACCATCCTTGACCTGAAATTTAGGTCAAAGATGGTTTTGAAGGAATGAGAAGTAGGTCTGTGCGTTGACCATGCAGTGATAGTGTAGAAACTTCTAAATAACTTCAGATATTAAACGAAAAAAATATATATATATATTTCTACTCCTCCTCCAAACATGACACCCTTCAAAAACCTTGCCTGTACCCCTAGTTAGCAACCAATGCTTCAAGCTAGGTGCATATACTACGTCAATCCGTGACTCAAACAAATTCACAGTATTTCTTCCCTTAACATTATGCACCATAGCAAGTTTTAAAATGGAACTTCCTGATCCTTCTTCATCGTCCTTTTACTCAGTCTTTTACCACAGTCGAATTCATTCCCATTCTTTCAATCATTCTTTTTACAACATGAAAGTATAATATCCAATAGACTTATTTGCATATGCCGCAGGATCGCTGCGCACATACTGATTTTCAGGCAGTCTTTCAACATAATATTTCAGGGCATTAATCAGGTATCAAAAAAAGAGCCATATTGCTTGGCCTTGACAGACCATTAAGCCTAAAACGCAATGGAAACTCGGATATATATATATAACAGAAAAATATAAAAATGGCTGAAATGTTTCGTCATCTCTTTATTTTTGCAATATCGTACTAAATATTAATACACGGACACAGTGTTCATTCTTTCAACAAAGTTTCACTTCACATAGCGAAGTTAGAAGTGCCGATTTCGCCATAAGTCAATAATCGAACTTCTCCCAAAAGTACTCTGTAGGGTTCAGACTGGAACGTTTTTTGGTCAACGTGATCTAACCTTTCCATTCCCGTTTCCTCAAAGTATGTTGTTGCACTCTTTAATAGTATTACAGGATTAGTAGTATTATCATATTGATACTCACCTAAGCAGCTTCCATTGAACTGCAAAGTGTAGTCATTGTCCGCAATGCCTACACTAATGACAGTATTATCTTCGTTGTTCAGTATCTCTGACACTAGGATCAGAATTTCCGCTTTATAAAATCGCCGCCACAACTTGCGACATTTAATTGATGGGACTGTCCACTCTGGTAAATGATGTTCTCGCTGTCTCACTGCATGTCTATCTGATTTGAAGAATGTACATCGTGATTCTTCAGTCCGTGCTACAGTTTTCCCGTGGTTTACTGTCATCTCCCCCCACAAACATATACACACGAGTCGAATTGAAGCATTGTCTGAAATGATACATAAAGCAACCTTTATCGTAAACCTGTTATGTTATTCAATATGTTTTTATAAACTGACACAGATTTCTACGGTAGACACCTGGTACTTTTAGTTAAGAGTCACTGACCCATTAGGAAAAATAGGAGTAAATACACAATTCACTCCTATCTCTTTCCATTGTATTATCTAGGTTGTCTATACGACTGTGTTTTTGGCTTCTTTTCACCATCACGTTTTTATCTTTTAATGATATTAGCCACAATTAATTTCGGATACTCGAAGCTGCAATTACGCATACTTACTAGTGGCTGATATTGCAGCGTATGATACTGCTTGCTGTAAACCGAGTATACTTTCCAGTAGCTTACACGACTACGATCATTTAGCTTATCTTTAAACTTGGCTGTGTAGTTTTTCATCGGAAGGGATTGTATAACAGTCCTTCTGTAAATAAAAGCTTCTTTTTATTTTCAGTATAATCAGTGTGCCAAACCCGTCTATACAAACATTAATAAAGTTCTATAAAAATAAATCGACTTTGTGTACTTTCGGTATCTTTAAAGTTATATACCAAACATATTCCATCAATGGAATGATACAGATTTCAGAAACGTTTTCTGCCTCTCGTTTTACTTTTATCAAACTAGTGTTTTATTAACTTATTTAATTCTAACATTTATATCATTTTTAATCCCAAGAGCAAGTTAAAAGTTATTTATTCTTAAAAAACATCTGTTGTGGACTAAAATAATTCTTCATTGCGATAAGTAGTGATCTAATAAATAATCATTACTTATGGCTTTGAACCCAATACTCATAACTCCCGATAACAACATTAATTTTAACGACTCGTGTTCCCCATCATAATCTGTAATTCAAGACTTCAAATTAGAGAAAATTGCCATCCACTCCAAACGAGCTTCTCTCTTAACTATACACTTTCGAAATAGCATTGATGATATTAAACTGGAAATATACATTAATATTTTAAAATTGATACAACAATCTCTTGTAGGTGGAGTTAATATTTAAAAATGGCTTAATAATATGATAAGGCAGTTAAGACTTTGCACTTTGCGTATCATATCGAATTGCGTATATTCTCTGGCCAGCTTTTTTATGGGGGAAGGAGAAGATGATTATCGAGTTTCTGGGTTTTCCTCCTACGCATTTCGAACGTATCTTGTTTGTAAATTTTTTATCAAGGTTTGTTGTGCCTAGACGTAATTCTAACCAGACACATCGGTTCTTACATAAAGCTGCGCTGCGGAGGCATTTATAGAAGTCTAGTTGTCCCTAACTTGAGAAGAAAGCCGCCGCGCGACTGCTTTTTTTTCTGGCTTATTAAGCGCAAAAGCTGGGGTAAATCGCGACAACTCAAATAACTCATTTTAGTTGGTCATATTTATATGCTAGCTAGCTAAGACAATAAATCTGAATTAACTGTGAGGCATCAGTGCATAGGGATTAGTACACCAATGAATAGTATTGGGAGCTTGACAGATTTTTATAAAGTTTACATCCGGTTTTCGTCTGTTTTGTGAAAGGAAAATCCACAGTTGCCGGGAAGGAAGAAAACTTTACCATGTACAATGAATATAGGAAAATAGCAGTTTTAGACTTTTTGGTACATAATCAGACTGAGAGGATTCACAGAACAGAGGACGTTTGGAAACTTTAGGAAGATCATGAAAAAAATACATTGAATATATATTATCAATGGAATATGCACTATGATTGGTGAATTGTTCACGGATAATAGAAATAACTAAAGTACAGACAGAAAGGAGAATAACCATAATAAAGCAGGGTGGTTAAGTTTGGCTTGCACTGGATTACGCTGTCTGTTCGTATCTTTTGTAAAACAGTAGATTACTCTCTAGTGCAGCATACTATCATTTGGTGAAATCACATTGAGTTTTTTTTTGCTTTGTGTGGTGTATCTGTACAAAGCACTTATTGTTTTCTTCTGGTGTAATAAGAGCTTTCAGCCACAAATATACTCTTTGATGTTCTGGATTGTCTTTCAAAGCTTATTGTTGACAAAAGTCTCATTTAGTAATTTTTTTCCCTTCCATGTTGCTCATTTAATATTGGACACAGCAAAGGCCATTCAAGTCGCAAGCGAATACATTATCCTGTATGGTGTTGCATAACGTCTTGTCATCAGATGAGTATGCGTTGGATATTTTTCCGATGACAAAACTGGGATCACAGTTAGAAGAGCTTATTTATTAATACTGCGAATTTTGCTAGTACGTGATGCGTTATTATTACCAGAACGTGCTAGCGCCATTTGGCATTAGAGGTTAGGTTTTTATCTCTGAAAGCAAATCCTCACATTTGCCAAAAACAGATATTTGGGAAGAAAATTCACGCACGTTGCGTTAGCCAACTACTATAAATAAGAGAATCTTATGTCTAAAGAGATTTGAACGGCAGATCAAATTCGCACAGCAGTCGACTCACCCTTCCAACGTCCGACAACGACCTAATTATAATTAATTTAATTATTAGAAAATTTTGTTTTACGCTATAATAAAATAGGGAAACAATGCGAGCTTTATTTTATTTTGGAAAAAAGGAATTAGTCTGTGAGTGTCTCGCTTTTTTTTTGTCTCTTTCCGCACAGATCCCTATACTGCGGTCGTGTGGGCGAAATTTTCATCCACTTCGCTAATGAAGGGCAGCTGATACTTCTAAAGACTCATTGCGTCACTTGGTACTTGAAGCGAACACACGGATATGTACAAAGGGAGCGAGGAAGCCACGTGGTTAATTTAAAAAAAAAAAAAAAAACCTCGAGTTAATTTTGGGTCAAGAATGTAATTATTCGCATCAAATGGTAGCTTTGTAAGAAAATAAACACGCTTTTGACCCAAATGTTAACTTCAGAGCGTGCGGAGTATATAAATCAGTGCTATCGGATCGAAGCATTTAAAAAGATTCTCTTTCTTGAACGCCTTTCCATATTCGAATTATTTGTGAAGGTCAAATTTAACAGCGAACTATCAAAATTTAGATGGATAAGACTTAATTAAATGCGCCATTGCCTGAGCATTAAAACTTTCATAAGCCACAGAGGGAGGTCGATGGAAAATTCATTTATTCAGTATTCCTTGTGATGTACTGAATGGTGTCGCTGTGTAAAACTGAATCCAGTTATTAATGAGTTCTGTTTTGACTCAAAATTCCTTTCCAAACAATCAGGGTAAGCTGGATCATTGTCGTAGTGTGGAAGTCACTTTTTAGTGCGTCACTTCTAGAGTCGTTTTTGCCGCATATCTTCCGAAGAATATACAAATGCCTTAAGCACAATTCCATGAATGTTAAAAAAAAATCAATAACTCTACTTTTGAAGATGGAAGACCAGGCAAATATTTGAATTCAGTTTATTGTTTCCTCACCATTCTCTCGGTTTGTAGATCGGTTCGCACTCGCTTTCTTGGAAAGCTGACATTTTTTGAAGACAAAATCGCAAAACGACACTTTACATTAAAGTATACAGTTTTATATAATTTTGTGTAATTTAGGTAAAAAACCTAATAAACGTCATATTTAAGCAAAATTCAGATATCTGGAGAAAATATAATAAATATCAAACACCAAAACACATACATATAGAGATGTAATCGAAAGAAAATTTAAATCGCATATTTTTCTGCATGATAAAAGCATTTACCTGCTATTTCATGCTATCCTCTTCGAAACAATTCACTTCTAATTTAATAGCAAGCCCAGAGTTTGCACTATTTTGGAAAACCTTTTGCTGAAGCTCTGTGTTTTGAACACGACAAAAATGGTCTGCGAATTTTTTGAATCATGATGATGTCATAAAATCTTCTCTTTATTATTAACTTGACTTTAAAAAAAAGAAAGAAAGAAAGAAAGAAAAGTTGTGGGACTCCAGATCTGGAGTGAGAGAAAGAGAGAATGGGGAGGGCGTGGAATAATAGTCCTACTATTTCTGTTAATAAATTCCTATTCAGATAAGCAGAATGAGCAGGAGCATTGTTGTGGTAGAGGAACGTATTTTCAATGTTCTCAACTACTACTTTGTTCGTTTTCGCTGTATATCTCCTATAAACGTCACAGAACATTTGATTAGAAATGTTGATCTGGAATGAATTCGTAATGACATTTATACAAATACCTATGAATGTCATTCGAAATTGTAAAACCAATCAACCCTTTGACTTTTGTTTGTTAATTGTTGACAACCGTTTGTTAAATGGATAGGAAATTGCACAACGCGCACGCATGCACACACAGATACATTTGAAAGGATAAAATATAATATTAAACGCAAGAAACTAAGTAAAACATACAAAAGAGCAATCCGATGGCTGAAATTTTCCTTGGTCACCCTCTGAGAGAGCTCCCACAAACTCAGTTGCAAAATCTTAGTTTGTTCATCGTCATTAGCGAAATATGCATGCATATGGTATGTTGCATATTGGCATAGCGAGTCTATTGTTAGTTAATTAGTGGCACACCCTAGTCTTCAAGGATAATTCACCCATAAGAACTTGTTCATGAATTACATGAAGCAAAGAGTTATAGCTTTGTAACGATTTGTGCAAATAGGGAAGGTGTGTTTTATAAATATATTACATAACAAAAAACGCATTTCTCGCCTGACTTTTTTTTAATACAACTTGTGAAGATATGAGTGAACAAGGAAACTATGCAAGCACAATCTACGAATAGATAAAGTCTCTCTCTCTCTCTCTCTCTCTCTCTCTCTCTCTCTCTCTCTCTCTGTATTTCTTAAACGAATGCGCATTATTAAATTACCATTGCTTATGATTATGATGAATTTACAAGTGTTAACTTTGAATCCGAGTGGTCAAGTTTAGAGATTGGTTATTAGTGAGTTTATGTACTTCGCGTATCTGAAACATTGTGCTTTCACTAAATAAAAATCAGCATATATTGTATTTGCAATAAATAAATAATATCAAAGTGAAATAAATATTTATATATAATTAACATTCTTTGAAACTCAAGAAAGAAACAAACTTCGTCGTTAATGTTCAAGTTGTTGAGTAGTTCATTGACGTTGGGTTTAATCGTGGTGATCAAAGGTGGTCAGCCTAATCGCTTAGTATGTTTTGGCTGTCAGATGTGTTAGGGATAGTTTTCTTGAGATAAGAAAAAATAGTTTCCTGCGAAAACATTCTGGCATATTCTAATTTAGCTTTGCTCTAAAATGGTGTAATGATGCTCCTTAAATAACAGCAGGGGTTTGAACACAGGTTCCTTTCCCAAACAAAGATAAATCCAAAAATGAGTATAGCTTTTTAGGCACTCTGGCACATTTCTTTTTTTGCTGAAATCTTCTCTCATAATAACAACAGAAAAAGTCTAACGGATTTTTTTAACATAATTTAAAATTAGTCACTACTCATGACATTTTATGGAGAGGGCAGGTTTTTCCCTCCCAGATTCTTGGATTTTTACTCCCACAAAACAAACAGCCCGCAGAATAAACGCAACAAAAATCAACAAACAACATATGCTGACTCCGTGGGTCCGTATATTTATGGAAGAGTCCTAAGCGGTTATTTTAGGTGATTATTTATATCATTAAGCGCGACTCTTGTTTATTTTTGTGCTCTTTACGTATTTATTTAGTTGCATTTTTTTCTTATAATTTTGGGACAGTGAAATTAATAGTATCAGAGCGCCCAACATTTTGAATTTTAGAAAATTTAGTAAATTTTAAATTTTAGAAAATGAGCAATGGAAGTTAAAATGGCATTGTTCCATTTTCCTCGCCACCACGTCTTGTGTTCGAATCCCACTGCGGAGAGCAAATGTCTTTAAGTAGTGATGGATTTCACCGCCCGGTGTGAGACTATCTCATCATGTTATTGAAGACCTGAAACAGCTTGAAAAAGTACTGTTTGATCTGTAGAGCAGAATTTCATACTATCTAAACATTAGCATTTACTGCTAATAAATTATTGTCAGAACTGGAAGCTCTACTGCAAAGAAAGATGAGCCACGTTTCCTACTCCGCTTCTCAAATTAAAAAAAAAAAAAAATACGGGTTGGTTCTGTGTTTTCCGATGTCTTCGCTATCCCCAAATAGTTTAGAACAGGTGGTTGATCGAATGTATCTATAACACAATAATCTGTTATTATTAGTTTTTGCTTGCCGTGAAAATGACCGAATTCTTCATTCTGATGAAAAGAGCTTTCGGGCTTGATTTTTAATACTACTTGCAATTTTGTATTCCCTTCAAAACAGTCTCCTTGTCAACTGATACTACGAATTCAAGTATTTCTGAACCTTCATTTTTCTGGAACTCCTGTTTTGTGATCTCATTAGCTGCATAATCAGTTGGATTTTTGTTCATAGTGCTATCTGGACGAATTTTATAGAATTACATTTGTGATGAAAACTGTTTCATTGTGTTATCCTAGTTTTCGTTTAAATCGGACCATTTGATTGACAAAACTAAGTGAAACAAAATTGTGCAGTGCATAAATCAAAAAGTTCTAGGTTCAATCGTAATAGTGAATGATGTTAGTACAAGGACACCATTATGAAACATATTTTTATGCTCTCTCTTTTCCTGTTTTTTTTTCATGTAACAAACAAGTAAAGAAATGGTTCTGTTTTTAAGACTGGATCACATTTGCAAAAATGAAATGCCATGAGGGGATATATTCGGATAACATGGAAGGCGGAAAACTCAGTCAGATGTCTTTGTCAGCGAATCAAGAGCATTGTTGCTAGTGGATTACGTAAGCTTCAGTTCTATAGAGAACGAATTTTTTAGAGAAAACTCCAACATCAGTATTACAACCTCTTGTATACTAGTAAACATCCTGCGCGTTGTGATAAGTTTTTTCGGATCAGGTAAGCCTTATAATGAAGTCAGACTTACCTGATTAGAACTTTTCTACATACCCGAATCTTGTTCAGGGAAAGGCGTTTTGATAATCTGCTTGCCTGTTGGAAAGCGATTGGAATCGCAGCAATGAGTGAGAAATTCTAGAACACACTTCCATTATCAAAATTTAGCAAATTTCTTGCGAGTAACAAAAGTTAGAAATAATTCAAAATTCAAAAACACGAGGTTTGAATGAGTAAAACTGCTACTAAGGTAGAGATGATGCCATTAACAGCAAGCAGCCTAAGCATTCACAAACATTCTTCGAAAAAGTTCTAAAAATACGAATTGTCTGGTATGAAACGAAGGCCGTTAAACTGTTGAAACGATAGCAGACGAACTAAATATCCACAGAAAGCGAAAACCTAATATATCTTTATATATAAAGATGGACTCAACAAGTAACGAAAATGATTGTCGAACATTATAAACAGTGCGAGTTTCTTAAGTGCATCCGTCATCTATTATCACAAGAATTGGACCGAGGGGAGTTTTAATCGTGTGTTTTCGAATTAATTTAGTTTCGCCTGCTTTTGATAACAGCGTCCCTCGGTAACAAATTTCATTAAATTTCACAGAACTATTGCAGACTTATTATTATTTCGAAAAGTTTTATCAACAAAACCGATCCGATTATAGCGGAAGAAAAGAGAAAAAAAAATCATTTCATGAAGCAGCTTTGAACCACGGATTGATTTCATAAAACAAGTTAAGTTCCTATCCAACCATTGACACCATTACATAAAACGAACAACTTATTGTTCATTGCACATAATAATAATAACGTTAGAAAATTGACGTTAAAGATTTCCTATTTGGTTTGCATTATAAGTTGAAAGTTTCAAGGATGGAATTTTCCATAGTCAACTAGTCAACATTTATTTTTGGAAGAACCATTATGACATCTGCAACGGAGTTATTCAAAGAACTCCAACGCGCGCGCGCGCGCGCGCGTGTGTGTGTGTGTGTGTGTGTGTGTGTGTGAAACCAAAGTTGAAGTCAATTTTAATAAATTGATTATAACTTTGGTTGAAATCAAATAAAGATCATACATACCAAATCTTATTAAATTTCACCCAGCCAATATGGAATTATTAATACTGATTCGAATTGTTTCGCCATTTCTTTTCAATAAAATACACCGATTGAAACCAAAATTTAACTACTTTCACATCTTCTTGTATGCCTCTTAAGTCTCACATTTTAGTAAATTCCATTCGTTCAAAATGGAGTTAATCTAATGTATGATTTTGACACGCTTTGCCTCTGTGTGCTATTATGGGTCATACGCCTCTACATGTATTTCGAATAAACAAACATCAGAGTAGCCTGACTATTTTCGTAAGGATTATGAGGATTCCAAATATTAAACTTGAGTGAAACTCACCTAATCCAAGTTTTCAATAATTTGCATACAAATAGCACATACATTAGGTGCTTATACATTTTGCAAAACGCACCTAAAAATCATTAAAGATTTGGGGGGGGGGGGAATTCGTTATCCACAATTTTTGAACTACCTCCAGAGTAGCCCACTTTAAGTTCGTAGAACATCTCAGAAAACAACTTGATAGGAAATAGTTTTCATTACTGTTTCAAGAGATGGAGAAGATGGAATTCTTACTCAGTTATGAGAGGGACTATTTATGAATGATCAGCTGGTCACAAAATTCCAGTGACAACCCACACATAATATGATTTTTTTCATTTACAAATATTTATTATTTGTAAATGAAAAAAAAGCATTATTGTATTGATAGACTTTATACTAATTTGACTGCCAATGTGTCATCAGTCATCGCTAGTATTAAACAAATATTGAAGGTTTCAATATGGTGAAATAGAAAAATTCTGGAATTTCGAAAAAAACTGGTTTTGTTCGAAATTGGTTTCAAGAATGATGCTGGTTGAATGTGACACTGTGAGATAAGATAATTCTGTTTATTATAAAATTTACCTGAATAATTCAAGTATTTGCTGAGACTGTTGACATCACTTACATTTTTCTATCTGTTAGTTAAGAATATATAATCGCTTTGTATATCAAAAATAAAAGGTTTTGGTTCATCTTCGATACTTACAATGCTATGCGATATAATTTAGGTGTCTCATGATGGTTGCAGCCATTCCTAGACACCTATTTGCGACTTTACTTTGTTCCTTTGTGAAAATCTCCTCATAATATGAGATAATCTTATCACATACTGGTAAGAATTTTGAATCATTGGGAGTTATAAACTTCTCCGTTGGTTATGAACACACTTTATTCTCCTGACACCACCGTAGGTAACGTTTCTTGTTAGTGTGAGAGAGTTTCTCAACATGGTTGCGATGTGAATATCCAGTTTATATAATTATTTTCCATGCACTCTCATTATAATAGATAGTTCTTAATCTCAGTTGAAATCCTTGATAATAACCTCTGTCATAATTCGCTTATTTGTGGAGGCAGTTCAAGTAAAATGCTTTATACAGTGTCCGTCACTCATCTTTATCCTTCGACTAGAATTATTCTTGATGGTTCACTTTCAGGCGAGGAACATCTTGAACATTCTTTGTTTAAGGTGTTCATTTAAGTAGCTGCTTGCTATGTAGAGATTCTCGAAATCCGCGGTCCCACAAATGAATGTGGAAATCAGTAATATCCCTCTCTGTAGATCATCTTTACCCGGAGTGATGCTTATTTGATTACTGCTCCACTAAACTGATGAAGTATGTGAGTCTACACACCCAAATTCCAATTTTTATCTAGCCCCAGACACAGCCATAGGATATGGAGCCGATTTTTTTTTTGAAGCAGTATAAATAACAAAATATTCCTCTCTTATTAATTTAGATTTTCTTTACATTCATTGTGTTAAATAAGGTATTTTTCTTCGTGCGGTTGTGTTATATGTATTACACGTAGTTAGTTCATTTAGTGCCAAGGCAAGTAAGGCCACACCAAGTTATGTCCCAAAAAAAAAAAAAAAAGAAAAAGAAAAACTTACCTCGTTAAAGAAACCTATAAAAGATTCATTCTTAAAAACTGTGCGGTCGAAAGTGATGCTAGATTATGTCAACTCTCTTAAACTGTCTCATTTAAAAGAAAATCAAAAGTATTTTCGTTTACCATTAAATTACTATAGCTGCCTATTTCGATAACGAGTGCACCTGTTTATATCCCAAGCATGCATATTCGAACTTCTTGCACTAAAAGATGCATATTTCTATTTGGACAAATTTACAGAATATTCAGATTATTCTATTCCCATATCTTTGGACATACTTTTTTTTGACAATATAAATCAATCCGCATCGAAGTTCAACAATTAAATAGCATTTTTATGCGAATCCTGCACACGAAAGTTTGTATATCTATACGACATTAGTATTACAGCATGCAAGCTAAAGGTCAGTTAAACCGAAACATTCGTCTGGAGTCTAAACTTGGTTCTTTTTTTCAATCCACTTGGAGCCTCTAGTTAGCAGAATGATGGCTAAGAAATTATTCTCCTACCTAAAAGCAAAGTATCAGATACTTTCATTATTTGTAAAGAAGCATAATGTATACTATTATGCTTGTATACAGTCTATGCAGCATTATTTTATAGCTCATGGTTTTAAAATACAACAAGATGGCAAAGCGTACTCCATAAGAGATCAAAGGCATTCTAATTACCATATGCTTGAAGAGTCACTCTCTGTTGATAAACACATTACAAAGTATCCAGTTTTTCGTTTTGTTAATTACCACCTCACTAATAGTAATCTTCACTCGTAATATATGAACATCATACTGGTAGCTGCAACTTATAATGTTTAGCTTCTTATATGAATTACTTTAAGAAATAAAAGTCATGCAACATTTTTCGAAGTACTGCAGCAATAATGGTTACAGTAATTTATATACAACTGTAAAAAGAACTCTTTGTCGTTTTAATCACGTAAGTAGTTGCGATCTTTATCTCTGCATCGCTTTTACTCTTCTAAGCTGTATATTTCTGAATGGCATTAATGTTATTAAATTGGTAAAATGCTTTTATATTTCAAAATTCATACAGTTTAGTTTATCATGTACGAACTTTTTTTTATAGTTTAATTGATAAGAGAAAGTATTTGTTCGATATTTATCTATTTGTTTAGTGATTGTATCAGCAAAACCGATCACGAAGATCAGATATCTTTCATTAATAAATACCAATGTAAAAATATATTTCCCCAACATCATTAAAAAGTCACTCACCGTTCATAGAAATGATCTGCGGAGAAAGCGATCATTTCTTATCGCTGATAAATAGCGATACTCACTTGCAGAAATAGTTACATAAATTCTCAATGCATAATACGGTGGAAAAGCGCATACAAATTTACATAAGCTTAGAACAGGATGTGACACACACAGATTACATCATCACGTAACAGTGCAAGCCGCGTGATATCATTAGCATTCTGCATGTATACTGCAGGAATAGAGAAAGATGTCCAGATTCTGACAACTGTTTTAATATATCATGGCTTATCACATACGTTGAATGGTAGTTCACATTATTTGATGGGCCATAATAGAATTCCGTCTAAATTGGACTCTGTACAAAATCCATCAAAATATAAGTTGTTTAGGAAAATCTTTTTTCCAATGTTTTCTACAAGGACAAACTAACTTGATGTAACTATAAGGTGTTCGTTCTTTCACTATCACCTTTATCGTAGCTGTCATTGGAGTGGATAACTAATCTCCTCTCTTCACTATATATTATGCTGTAACAACATTATAAACTTTACATTTTATATTAATTGACTATAAATATATATAACAGATATTTTAATAAATGCACAACATCTTACCAGAATTTTCTTACTCGATTCTATGCATTTAATTCAAGAACTATCAATTGATTATTTAGCTCTAAATTAACAATCCCAAATGGTAAAAAAATCTAAAAATGCAGTAATATTATTTTATTTATGTTTCCTAACTTTATTCTACAATGGCCATCAGTTCTTCACGCCCGTAAAACGTGATAGCAAGGAACGGTAAAACGCAGTTACTCCATCGAATTCTGGTACTTCAACAACTCAACTTAAGACATTAACTAGCAGTGTATATATAAAAAAGATAACTGTCTTTGCTTTCACTACAATTGCCTGACTTGTGTGTATCTCTATTAAAAGTGTTTATCTGGATGATTTATTGATACACTCATTCATTCCAATTAAATACTTATCTTCCTGGTACCATTCAGGATTTATTCAAACAGCCCACCTGTCTGGTGTAATGATTCAACATTTCATCATCGGCAAAGTCTTGTTAGGCCTGTTTTCTGACTGAAGCAAGGACTACCCACAGCGATGTGGTATGCAAAGACATGCCGAGGTTACCGAGTGACTACAGGAGGAATACATTTCACTTGTCATTCATATAATGCTTCAGATAATTATATTTTTCCGAGAAAAGAGCGATCAACACTGTGAAGATTTTTCTCTCATTGTAAATACAAACAGTTACTGTGTCATAAAACCCATTAATCATTAATTAAACAAAGCTACGAGGTCTCTCGAAACGATCGTAAACTGATTGTTTTGCAGTAAACGTTGTGTTTTCTTTTTTTTTTTTTTTTTTTTTCCGTAGTTGGTTGCACAGCTGACAACACTTAAGAATCATGTGATCATCATGCGGTTTACTGCTTTTATTAAAACTTTACGTAAGCCTCTATGCATATTCTGGTTTCGTCTGGCAAATATCAAATTTCGCACGAAAGTAAAAATTTTGTGTTAATTGCGACACTTGTGACGTGCGAAGATGGATGAGCCCAGAGTTCTCTGATACTTAACTTATTGAGAAAGACAGGCACGGGGGGGGGGGGCAGGAGAAACAGAGTCTCGAAAACAGTGGCATCCTTTAAGGATAACTGGCAAAGGACGAACTGGATGGCTTGCAACTGGTATTAAAATATGTTGAGGGGTTTAAACTCCATCCGACCTGTGCGTAATTACCACCTAGAAATGCCACAATGTGGACGAGATTTCAAAGCAATTCACGTTTTGTTTGAGGGGAGGCGCAGCAATTAGTTATGCCATTATATTTGATAGACACTGGACATCAGACAGCTTGCTATTTCATCACGGCAATACTTCGACAACACTACTTGTGTCTTCGTACCAACCAAACACGGTTTTACAGGTCCGCAACGCCGCACCCTTCATAAAACCTTCTTTCTCTCTCTCTCTCTCTCTCTCTCTCTCTGTTTTTCTCTATCTCCGTGACTTGTCTCTCTGAAATGAAGTCCCACCTCATGGACAATATATATCTGACCTCAAAATCAGCTAATTAATTCAGGAGGTCGCAAAAAAATAGGATATCTGGAATGCAGTTCTGTTGAAATGCATTTGTAGATTATTGCATCGTCGAATTATAAAAGTTAACTTGTATTGTCGAAAATAAATAAATAGTTTATGCATTTTAATATCAGTAGCAACATATAAAAATTCTACGTTATGCTATTTTAAA
This sequence comes from Typopeltis vanoorti, assembly GCF_054136105.1. Taxonomy (NCBI): domain Eukaryota; kingdom Metazoa; phylum Arthropoda; class Arachnida; order Uropygi; family Thelyphonidae; genus Typopeltis; species Typopeltis vanoorti. The sequence continues at coordinate 173,597,123 of NC_143550.1, forward strand.
TATGAGTACAAAAACAAATGTACTTACGTCCAAGATTTTGTTCTGTTTCTTAAGGCGCACGCGTGTTAAAAAACCCCACTTATTTAAATACATCCACATGGAGTTTCTTACAAGACGCTGAAGGCTACTGTTTCCAGATTGCACTTTAAAACTTTTCATGTATTTGTTTTGATACCGGGAGCAAGCAAAAAAAAAAAAAAAAACTGGGTTCCAGTTTCACATACAGAGAGAGAGAGAGAGAGAGAAGGGAAGTGCGATTACAATCAAAACATACACTAGAATACTACACATTGTGCATGACTGCATAGCAACAGCCAACAGCCACTGACATTTGAGCTAAGGTGTCGATAGTTCAAATAGAAGGTTCGAAGACAATTGTAACTTACGTGCGATCAAGACTCGAGAAGGGTACAAGGGGGGGGGGGGGTATTCGCAGACCGGACGTTGCTTCTTGGGTCTCAGTGTCTGTAATAAAAAACGTTTCTCGTATTCTAAGTTGCAGAATAAAAGATTCCTCAAATGGCGAATGAGAGATATTAAGCAGTTGCATATCATTCTATTAGCGTGCAGTTTTCGAAATTAAAACTCGCCAATGTTTCCTTTAGAGCAAGGCACGTCCTTTTACCTTGGCTCATGTGGCATATGAGCAAATGTATTTCTGCACCGTCTTCTGTCTTTTCTTTTTAGTAAAATATCTCTAAAATTTCTTATTCTCTAAAACTGCATTGATGTTTTCGACTACAGACATATAACCTTCATTAGAACTTTTTACTGGGTTCGAATCCGGATATTTCAATTCACGAAGGGTTCTGTCTTCCGAACTGTTCTAGGCCTCTTTAACAGTTTGTCGGAAAATGTGTTGGTTTTCCTCCATTAATTATAATCTTTCATGCTGACGGCAAACTGACTGAACACAAGCGGTTGACCGACGCGCACACTTGATTTTTTTAATGCTAACTCCACCTGCAAAAGTGTAAAACTATATACCGGTGGACAAAGGATTGTAGTGTTGAGTTATTAAGATTTGAAGAAGATAATCAAAATGGCTTTTCAGGTGTCCAAAGCCAACGCGACGAAGCCACGAGATATGAGGCAATGCTGATAAGTTATAGAGAATCGAGAACGATCATTGCTGTTGAATATTCTCATATGGAAACTATCAGGCTTTGAGAGCGCGGATGAGTTCAGAAAAATTTCTTCCTCTTTCCCATTGCGAATTTCGTGGAGTGAGACAATCAAAGGATATAAAAAAAGACTCCCACAATTATGATTGCATAAATAAATATTTCTTTCTGCCATCCTTTGTGATATGATTATCAGGAAAAAAAAAGTTGAAGTGCGTAATTGGCGTGCCAATTTCGTGAATGAACATATATATATATATATATATATATATATATATGTGGGGATGCATACCTCCGAACTATCGGGAAGGGGAAGTTGAGTGACCTGCGAATGAAGGATAGCTTGAGCTTAAACCAGGATCATTGCATTGTCGAATTCAGGATAGAGAGAAGGGAAGAGTTGCGTTGTGCTTTGATTATTCTATTGATTGTACCTGAATTTTTAATTTAAAAAAAGTCAGTTAAGTTCAGATTCTTCCTGTTAATGCAGAACTATGCAACAGACGATTTAATTGGAGAGGCTGACGATCCCGCACACCCTCGAAGTAAGAAAAGCTGCGTAGCAGAGGGGAGACTCTCCCCTCCCACTCCCGGTACTTACCCGAAGTAGGCGAAAGATGAGTTCATCTCGAGGACGAGCAGGAATATCAGGGTGGGACATCTACAGGTCGGCATGGTGGCCTGGGACCTCGCGAGAGGTCGTCAGCGGTTCCTGGTCATCTCTGTAGGTAGAGTGAGCGGGAGAGGTGCACACACACTACACATTGCCGACGGTGACGTCATCGCAGAGGCGGTGTCGGAACCATGCTGAGAAAGTCGGTTCTACCTGCAGGTGAAGATGTCAGGCCTGTTCGAGTTATCGCTCCGAGTGAGCGTTCCCACGTGCGATTACGTCTCCTTGGAAGGGCCCGCAGCGCTCACGTGACCGTCCGGATAACAATAACCCCGAGCGAATGCATGAGAATCGAGTCGCATTATTGGACGGCACTCCGGACTCGCACGGAAAGATGACCATACGCTTTCCCCCTGGACGACACTCGTGCGAACGTGCGCCGAGCCATTCCTTCGTGAGCCGTGATGAATGGTGATCCTCCTCTTACTTGCAGGAAGATGGGGAGTCGTCGCAGTGACCCGACGGCGAGCACGGAGAACCCTAGTCCATTCCGCAATAAGTTCGCTGTCAACAATAAACAAACAGGAGATGCAAAAAACTTCCGCCCGGCGGCGCACGCGTCGTTCCGTCAAACCACGACTCTATCCGGCCCACACGCAGTGCTGCGTTACGGGACGACCGTCGCTCAACCGGTAGCTCCGCGGAGGGGGAGAGAGGGGGTGGAGAGCCAAAGCGGTCAGTCTCTGAACCTCCCGACATTCGGTGTATCGCGAATGATCAACCTCTTCCCGCATCACCAGCAGTTGTGCTCGCGTTGCCCCCCGATGGCCGCACTTAATGAATTCTTCAGGTCCTCGACCGATCGCCGTTTGACCCTCTTCCGGTGATTTACGAATAAGTGCTGGTGGTGGTTGTGGCCGTAAATTAGAAGGACACATCCCCTCGCCCCACACCGCCGATAAAACAGCGAACACATCGCACGTGCAACTCAGCGCGCATTTGGTTCGCCCGAACGAGCCTTCGCGTTTCTACTCCTGCGCACGTCCCAGGGTTAAGCGGTCGCCACTCACTCTTGTTTTTGTTTTGTTTTCTTTGACACACACACACACACACAGACACCTCCGCCTGTCGCGAACTAAGCATTGACATGAAATTGCATCTTTCGATTTGTCATCTCCTTTCTTGGCCAAATCCGATTAGCAGAAATTGCCTTCATCTTTAGCATAGCAGATCGGAAGATGGAGGACACGCTTACTGTCAGCCACTAATATAACTTTTCACTAACCATTTAACTAACTTTTTTTAGCTGCAATTTCTACATAAGCTGAAAAAGATTTCAAGCTTGCCGAATGTAATTTTTTTTAGGGCGTGGGATGTTGTTTTTATTCACAATCAAGCAAAGCAATACCCTCTTTCGCTTAGGCCTGAAGCGTCTGGGCCTTGAATTTAAGAAAACGGACAGTGAAAATGTAGAATGTGTTTCACATTGCATTTATTTTCTTGTTGTTTTGGAAGGCGTAGGGAGGAGGCCGCACATAACATGTAACCCGTGGCTTCAAAACTGTTAAAAGACGGCCCTGACAGAAGAATACGAGAATGACACGGAATAAAGAACGTACTTTTTTCTTTTTTTTTACGTGCTCTTAGGATCCTTCAATGAAAAGGCAATAACCTTAGAGGAACGAAACTGATGGCGTAGCAGATAACAAGGGAAAAGAAAGCTTCTGTTAAAGCAGCAGTTCCTCCTCCATCTGCAGACCAACCGCTGCGTTCGCGATTTAATAAATAAAAAATTAAAGTACCATTTTGAAATGCCGTTCTCCTACCTTACCTGCTTCTCTTTACAGTGGAAGAGAAAAGCAGATCAGCTTCCTTATCCGCCGAATTTTTCACTTTAGTTTCCACATGTTAAAATTTCTTATTGCAGGATATGTAATGGAACGTTTTTACATCATTTCATAACTATCAAAAAATCACTTTTTCATTACTATCAAAAATTTTGACAGAATGAGGATGAGCATTCTTTTAGACAGACCAGAAAACTGAACTTTTGAATGTTTGACTTGTTATCAAAAATATCCATATATTGCATTTTAACTTCAAATAAAGTCGCTACTTATCCTTGTTAAATGATGTTTGGTCGGTTCTACTAGTAAATTAACATAGCAACATATTATCTGTAATTAATTAACTCTTTTCTGATGTGTATGTAGATTACATTGAATTGACTTAACTCATCATGAATTATATTAAATTATATTAAATAATAATATATTAATTATATTAATATCATTTAAATTATATTAAATTATAATTAACCTCTTCAAATGCCTCTACGGAATATGCAAGAACTATTCCCCACGAAATCTACTAAACTTTAACAACGTAAATATTAAACTTCTCTCTTTCTCTCAAACGTCTGAATTTGCAGTAGACAGCTAATACAATACAGATCTCGTGGGGAAATGGATGGGAAACCGTACTGTCTTCGTATGAAACTGGCTAATTCGTCTTCAACTGAAAATCCTAGTGAAAATGACGTCTGAAGACGTTACTTTTTAGTTTTTGTATGAATAAAACTTTTATGGTGAGTAGAATTTTTATTGTAAGAAATGGCTGTAAACATGTATTTTGTTGGATATAAAAAGATTAAAACAGCAATTACGTACGATAATTTCACCACATCTTTAATCATTTTATCTAGTGATTAAGTAAGAGAATAAAAGTCGGTAATAAGTTCCACTTACAACCTTACTTAATCACTAGATAAAATTATTAAAGATGTGGTGAAATTATCGTACGTAATTGCTGTTTTAATCTTTTTATATCCAACAAAATACATGTTTACAGCCATTTCTTACAATAAAAATTCTACTCACCATAAAAGTTTTATTCATAAAAAAACTAAAAAGTAACGTCTTCAGACGTCATTTTCACTAGGATTTTCAGTTGAAGACGAATTAGCCAGTTTCATAAGAAGACAGTACGGTTTCCTATCCATAGCCAAACCACCCAAGAACACACTGAATAAACATAATACAGTGACATAACCTTTGCCCTGTCCGTACGTCCACACATGACTCCACCATCCAACATCACTCCACAATTCTTCCACTAGCGGTCGACTCGATGATAAAAATTGCGCAGTGCAGTGGCAAACACCACACGACATTTGCTCTTCGGTTTGTAAAGATCGAGTTCGAGCCTCTTCCAGGATGTCAGGAACGTATATAAAGGCTTTCGCCTGAAGGTGAATTATCAGATATATTGTGATGGCGAAAGTTATTATCTTGGAAATTCAATTTTCTTCATCCTGTAAACTGATGTAACAGATATAATATACATTTCTTCTTAGTTGCTTTGGTCTGTAAATCCATCCAAACCAAGCCTCGGCGTCTAACTTTGTTGCAAATGACGCTAGTGGATTCAGGGTAAGTAATGTTGTAAGTTTGTTTTCAAATTGAGCCACGTTATCTGCTGGGCCTTATTTGCCTCAAATATCTTGTACACCGATATCATTTCTCCACGCTACCTAAGCCCATGTTGTATAAAGTCCTCAAACTGTGAAAGCGTCTTCTGAGAATTCTGTTCTATGTGAAAGTATAAAAACATGTTAATAACGGATTTTCTTTTCTGGAAATCCACGTTATATGCGTGGACTTAAATCGCCTAAATAACTTCGAAATTCTTTTTCCAGCTCATCTCACAATATCAGAAACTGTGACTCCTTTTCATAAACCACAGTTCTGCAAATCATTTCAGCAAAGATCCATCATCTTGTCACTTCATAATCGAATTTAACGAGATTTCCAACATAAAAAATCTGTTTTTGATATCTTTCTGAAAGCGCTGCTTCCTCTACGATACTGGGCTCTGTCCTTAGAGGCGAAAAACTATGAACACGAAATTTCGAATTCTTCAAGCAATATCCGCATAGAAATGAATCATCGATCGTAGCAACTGATAGTCACATAATATTAGATCGGTATTACGTGCTGGAATGAGAGATCGATCGGCACTTTTTTTTTCCATTTTCATCTGAATTGCTGTATGCTGTCAAGAGTCAAGAGTTGTGTTATTTGAAGTGTAAGTTGCCTGATAAGTACGAGTGTACTTATCATGCAACTTTTTCCTTATTAAGCACTTTTTAAAAGGGAGAGATTTTCATCTATTAGAGGGGAAATGTATAGTCAAGTTAGCCCTCTATAATGTCACTTTCTGTTTCAGCTGTTTGCTTTTTTGCTTGGGAGCATTTCGCAAAACTTACAAAGTCTGAGTATAAATGGTAATTGATGCCATCGATAGCACTTTTAGGATTTTATTGTAGCCAAACTGAAATTAGTAACTCGCTTTCCCAACTGTTTCAATGGGAATATTTTTACACCTCTAATTGGTCCTAAGAATACTCCAAAACGATGCCATGACGTCACGGAGGGTTAAAATTTCTCTGAGAGCGTCATCCCTGGCGACCGTGAAACCAAAGCCGACCGTTGTTTGCAATACAACGTCTGTTCATTGAATGGCACGTGCGCGACATATTACAACTCATACGACACCTCCTCTCGGATTTCATCCGCCGACCCCTGCACATCAGGCTCAGCAGCAATTAATGTGAGCGTTCACTTTTCGCTGTTGTTCATATTCATAAGAGAACATTCGTCATAAAATAGAGAAATTTAGCTGTGCATTTTTACAATAAGTCAAATTTGATATTTTGAAAGATTGATATTTTTCTTTGAACATAAGTTTCAAAATCTGATCCACCTTTACAATGAAAAGATATGAAGAACGAAAATTTGAAGATGAGCACTTCATATTTATCAATAATAATCACAAGATTAAAAGTTTGTTGATATTTGCACACAATTAATGAAATAGGAAGGGTGATCAGCAAACATGAACAAAGGTTATTGACTTATTCACTTGAAATATTTCGCTTAAAAAGATGGCTCATCATTTGAACAATAAAAATCACAGGTTAGTCCGAAACTCTTTGGATAACAATATATTTAAAAAAAGTGGAGGATGAAAGGGATTTTAAGGATTAATAGATATGTGTAATTTTCTATGAGCAAAAAATTATGCTAAAATATAAATGGACTTATTGCAATCGGTATGCAAAGAATACCGTGATAAATTCTTATACAGAATGATGGCTAGGCCTCATTTAGAGTATTGTATAAGTTTGGAGTCCCTTACTATGAAATGATATTGGAACATTAGAGAACACTTAAGAGAAGTGTGACCACTTTAACAATCTTGTCTATCTTACAAGCGTATCTCCATGTTATCCTCCATCAGCTATTAACTTTTATAATACTCATATTTGTAAATAAGATCTGATATCTTTTCTCAGACTAACATTTACTTGTCGATTCTCCTTGCACAGAGACTTCGGTTATCATAAGTATCATCTTCTCTATATTAGAATACTGCTCCCAGATTCGTGGCTAGAGCGCAAAAATATTTGTAACAACCTTAAACACATAGGTATTTAAAATTGGTACAAATCTGGCCAATCTAACTTGTGCACTCTCATTACTTCAGACTATGTCACCACAACCTTTACAGCACGATATGTTGCATTATCATGCTGATAATCAACTGGATCATTTCCAGAGAAACATATCAGCTTAGACGATACACAGAATTATGACACGCACGGAATTGTCGAGTATAAAGTTTGGTTTTCCCTTTTTCTGGGGACTATAACAAGTCCCAAGGAAGAGAAGCTTATCCTTCCGTGGCTATCTGATTTGAAGAGTGTACCACGATTCGTTACTCCATATCACAGCTGTCTCCAAAGGTTTAAAGACGAGCTCTGCATCACGTTTAGAACCTGAAAATGATTTAATGTGTAATAGTTAAGTTGTACGGAGCAGCAGTCCTTCCATGAAAACCGAAGCTCTGAAGTTCCGTCTGCAGTGTTTAGTACAAACCTGTATTAATCGGAATCTATACAGCTGTGGATGTCCTGAACTCCCATCCTTTTTAGCACGCTCCTGTCACTTTCCATCAGTTGTCCTTTGCCTGTTATTTCTTGAGTTTCCTTTCATCTTCATGTTACCATATCTTAATGACATCAGCCATTGATCTCGGATGCTCTGATTGTGCTGCAGTCGTGCAAACTGATTGATTACTAACATCCTGACTCTCAGGATCATAACAAATGGAAACAAAAAGCAAAACTAAGGCAATAAAGCTGATTTGGTAAACTTGGTGAAAGAAAAAAAGTGTTTAAGCTGATTAAACAACCGAACCTACTCTTTCAGAACTGTTTAAACATCATCAATATTAATATGCTGCCTCAATTTTCTTTTCTTCGTTTTTTTTCCCATATATTCTGGTCAGAGTTCAGTGTCTTTAATTCCAATTTGCGTTCTAGTAGTTTTTTAGAGAGAAAGTTGTGCATACGAAATTCTGTACTGCTTCTAATAAAAATTTATACAACAGTGTTTTTATAAGTCGCCATAATATGCATAACAAATTTTTCTTATTTTTACCTGTTTAGATTTATTCCTAATTGTTTATTCGCATCGACATATTATATCATCCATAATAACATTCAATAGTAGAGGATTAAGTGAATTTCTCAGTCATATTTTGTTACATTATGTACGTTTTGCACTTTTTATTTACCTCCCCATAATTTTTCAGTTTTATTGTACAACAGTTATTGTTATATAATTTCAGTGGTCTCCAATGATTAAATTTCGTTTTAAAAATTTTAAAAAGTTGTTACACTAAATTGTATCAGAGCTTTTTTTCAAAGACAATGAACTATTAATACACCATTGTCTCTTTTTCACATACATTATTTTCATCAGTTGTCTTTAAGTATATACATATATACTTAAAGACAATTGATGAAACTGATAACATATAAGTGTATAACATCATTGCATGATCATCGATAAATTAGTTATCTATTCATCTGATAAATAGATAGTCTGATAAATATCTAATATTTCAATTTCTTCTCAACTATTTTTATCAATAATTTTAATATTGTCTTTTAAAAGTTAATTGTTTTATATTTAATTATTAACAGAGATTACAGTCAAACAATAAGAAACATGAAACAGCATAATAAGATCTGTGACTGGTAAATGTGTTCAATTCGGGCCTTATCCAAAGGCCTTGGAATCGACTAGATATCGTCTTTATATATGAGATGGCCTTGAGTACCGCTTCTGCAGTTGAGATGGTGTTATTTATATCTGGAAGGCTCAGCTTTTCCAGATGCTTCAAAAATGCTCTTGGTGTTGTTCCTATAACAGTAGGGACTTTTGCTGCCCTTTGGTTCCAAAGTCGTCGAATTTCAGTCTCCAGATCTCTATACCGTAATAAAGTGCATTAAAAATGACCCCGATCAGTCGGGGTCATTTTTAATGCACTTTTTCTTCTCCTCTAACATTCCCTTGTATTGTTACATCACTAATCACATGATGTTGTTCTACTACAGCGACCTGTGCCATATTATGTTTTAGATGCCTATCTGATAGGATTTTACAGTCCCTATTATAGTCTGGTCTACTATTTCCTCTTTATAGTAGACAAGCCGAGTATTGGACCATTGCATATCAGGCATTTGCTATTATTATTACTGATCTTTTCAGTCTTTGCCTTTATTGCATTGAAATAAAGTCTGATATTTTCTTGAGCAGAAAGTATCAGACTTTCTGTCTCTTTCTTGATGTTGCCCTTCTGATGCCATTGTAAAGTTAAGTAACTGTCAACTTCCGCAAAAGACTGTCAACTGTCTGTTTTAAATTTTTCTTCATTTACCATTTGTTTGCCTGTTAAGTCATATAGTGGTTACCTGCTCATGAAAAAATAACAAATTTGTATTTTTTTCCTTTGTAAAGTTTATTTTCGAAGAGAGAATATTTATTAAAGAGAGGAGGATTTAATAGCTTTGCAAAACTTTATGATGAGAGAGTATTGGCTATAAGAAAGAAGAGGAATTATATCCGATCAGAACACAAAACATTTGTTGGACAGCATGGACTGAGCCATATCTAAAAAATATCTTAAAGTATTATCTCGGATTTCTTCCAGATATTAAACAAGTTACTTTTTTATGTTATTAACCACTTCAACAGGTAACTTTTTGTTACACTTTGAACACATCAATACTTTACATTTGTAACGTATTTCCACATTATGCACAAATGATATTTACTGTACCAAATATTATTTATATACAAAATAATCGTAGTTCGATCCTCCGATAAGCAGGCTAGTGAGTTACACTCTGGAATACGAAAATCATCTATTACCTAAAAAAACATTCACCAAAACATCTCAGTTACAGTAGAATTCGAATCCGCAGCGCGTTGGATTAAATGCTGACTGCTATCCACTCTTCCAGCTGATCGGAAAGTTGTATGTAATGAAAAGTGTTTAATTCTAAATCAGTCTTATTTCAAAATGGATTTGTTTACTAATATAACTTTGAGTTCAAGAAGAATTCTGCATTAGGTTATAGAGTTGGAAAATGTTTCAATTAATGAAACATAATAGATATTGGATGTACACAGTACAAGGGAGTCTGTATACTTCGTGTTATTCTTTATTTGTGACAAACATTTATTTTATTTTGTGAAATGCGAAGTTATGAAACATACAAATATTTTGATGAGAATTAATTTACTACAATGATATTTGTGTTAATACTCTTTTGTGTGTCTGGTAATATCACCATCAATTTTTTTTTCAATATTCTCAAAAACGACGTCTTCATTTATAGTTTCTTCATTTCATAGCACTCCATTGGTGATTTCTCGAAGAATAAAAATTCTTTCGCATGTTGTTGAACTTCTCTTCATTACCATAAGATATATTGAAATTCAAATATTCGCTAACTCATGTTTATGAAGTCGTTTATTATACATTTTGTTTATTAATCGTAGTTAGGGGTCTTTTTCCTTTTGCTTATTTTAAATATTTTCACATGGCACACAAAAACGGGTAAGCAAAGTTGTTTAAAAAAAGATGAAGAACAATTTAATGATTTCTATAAAAAACACCGATCGCTAAATCTACAAAGCAGAGCTCTCGCCTAAGTCTAGCCATTAATTCTAGTGCAATTGATATTCAAGAAGAGCATCATTTTTTGCATAGTACTGAGTTCTTGATAAACTTTAGTAACCCTTTTTGGAACGCCGAATTTTATTGTAATATAAGAACGTGCTTACGGATCATCATTTAGACTATGATTGGCTGTAATGGCAGACGAAGGTGGAAATCTTTTTTCAGAAAGCCGCCGTAAAGTTTACTGAATGAGGTGACTGGCGGGAACTCTGTGGCTTCCATTAAAGCCTGTTACTAGCCCTGCCCCAAATATTCTCGCCGAAACGAGTGGAGCTGTGTGCCATTAGGAATATCACCATCCGACGGAGAATTGGCGAAATTCCACATCAGTTGATGGCATCCTTAATTCCCATCGTAACCGTCCTAATTATGAACCGATCAGTCGGGGTCAACGATTATGGCTTGCGACTCTCGGCATGTGGCTAGCTTGTCCTGCCGGGATGACTTCATTATACCACACACCTGTTAACAGAGCGAGCGGTGAGGGAATACTAATGACTGAACCGAACCACGAAACACTTGGGGGGAATTCGCCGTTTGATCGACAACTTCCTGTATGGGAATCAGTCGATGAGCACCCCCTGGTGTTGCTCTCCTCTAAACAACTATTTATTGGCAACTACACTCGTCTGTCATGTGAAAATGACGTGCGCGCGCCTACAGATAAAGCAGACTACCAATCGCACTAATTTCAGACATTACGAAAATGAATCTCTCTCTCTCTCTCTCTCTCTCTCTCTCTCTCTCTCTCTCTCTCTCTCTGTGAAATGAAGAAAAAGTGTGCATTCAAATCTTTGACCGATATCAGAGGGTAACCCACAGAGACTTGCAAATACATGTCTGAAGAAATTTCTTGTTTTCCGCATTATATTCCCAGACTGTCCTGGGGTCTGGCGACGATTACAAGATCCTGAATATCCGGATGCTTTCTGACAAATATATAACCTATGAAAATAAAAATCCTTAATTACCCTCCCCCTGTTGTTTTTTTCTTGCGTTCTAAGAAATGTTGCTCTGTCTGCATGTCTGTCTATATAAGGCTGCGGATTAACTAGAAAAAAAAAATTCCTTCCTTGCACACTGACTACTTGCAGTTAACAAATTATTTGCGAATAGCTCACATCCTGAGAAAAGCAGATCTGAATATAGATCCTCCTATTCCTTCCTGTTTCCTGCTCCAGGCATCTTCTCGCTGAGAACTCACACTTTCCATTGATTATATTTCAAAACAAATCCCCGGCATCTCGGCGTAGTACTTCTAGGATAGGCGGAGGGGGGGGGGGGGTTGTTTTTTTTTGAAAAAAAAACCCATCGAATTAACAACGCCTTCTTCTGTTTTTTTTTTCTATAAAAGCCAAAAAAAATAAATAAATATCTTGAGCGATTCTCGAATGACAACACAAAAAATAACGGCACGCGCGCGCGCGCGCGCACACACACACACAGACGAATACTTATTTTATTTATTTATTCATATGGGATCTCTCCCGTTGATCCCTTAGGACTAGTTGAGTCCTCTTAGTGAGGTATTAAGTACCGTATTTGCCGGCGTATAAGACGCACTTTTTTTCTTTGAAAATAGGTCTGAAAAACAGGATGCGTCTTATACACCGATACTCAGTTTTTTATTATTTTCATTTCTGGAAATTTTCTCTGTTCCGAGTTACACGCTTTCTTTATTGCTTCCTTGCGGTGTGTGTGTGTGAGAGCATTCCAGTTACGTAGAGCAGTGTTTCTCAAACTTCAGACATCCACATTCATATGATTGGTGCGGTATTTACAAAAGATCGTGCTACTAAATGACAAAGACAAGCCGACAGTAGTTGAAATGCTAATTCTCTTCAACCGAATTCCTTATATAATATCTGAAACACATTCACTATATATTTCTTCGTTTTAACACGTTCACTCAAACAAAACCATATGTTGCACCGGCAACATATGGTTTTGCTTGAGTCATACAGCATTTTCTGTGGGAGGGGGAGACATGCGATTCATTACTTAGTGCCGTTTTATTCCCAGTTGTCTCTAATATCACTGTTTGTTGAGAAACATACTGCACAGCCTGCAGATGTCTCTGTACCTTATTCAGTGATACAATAGGAACGTTTTACGATCTCGAACTTCACCGATACATTGAATTTTATTCTATGCGTTAATGATGCATAGCCGAAAATTGCCACGAACCCCCTGAAGACCTTTCACGTATCCCCGGGGGTACGCGTACCACACTTTGAGAAACACTGGCCTAGAGTTCAGTGGATGCACATGCGCTGTCATCGACGATCACAGCTGTGTCCTGTTCGTTTAAACTTGCCAATTTTTGTCGCTGTTGTGAACGGTGATAAATTTCTGCCGTTAAATTTTCTCTAAATTTCTTGTCAAATTATGGCTGAAAAACGTCGGCATTGTTACAACATTGCATACAAGCTACGTGTGATTGCGTATGCTAAAGAACATGGAAACAGGGCTGCAGAGAGGCATTTCGGACCACACCCAACTGAGAAAATGATAAGAACTCGGCGGAATCAGGAAGAGGATTTAAATAAAGCAATTCACAGTAAACATAACCTACGAAGTGGAACTGCAAAATGCCCAGAACTTGAGATAGAACTGAATACTTGGATTTTAGACCACGGAAAAGCGGGACTTTCAGTGTCTACAAAAATGATTATTCATCATGCGAAAGCGATAGTCACTAACAGAGGGATCGCCAACTTTACTGGATCAACATCATGGTGTTCAAGATTCATGAAGAGAAACCAGCTATGTATGCGGACTAAAACAAAAATATCACAAAAGATGCCAGCTGAATATGAAGAAAAAAATGATTGAATTTCATCGATTCGTCATTAACGCAAGGAAACGAGAAAATTTTGAACTTGCGCAAATAGGAAACATGGACGAGGTTCCGCTGACTTTTGATGTGCCCTCAAACAAAACTGTACATTCCAAGGGCACTAAAAGTGGTACTATTAAAACTTCGGGGCACGAAAAAACTCACTACACGAAAACTCACGGAAAAACTCACATCCTGCTGTGCTGATGGGACAAAATTGCCGCCACTATTGATTTTTAAAAGGAAGACGCCACCCAAAGAAAAACTGCTTAAAGGAGTGTTTGTACATGTTCACGCCAAAGGCTGGATGGATGGAGGAGAAATGAAGTTATGGATAGATAAAATTTGGTCTAGACGCCCTGTTGGACTGTTAAAGAAGCCTGCCATGTTAGTTTGGGATCAGTTTCGTTCTCACAGAACAGACGATGTTACAAATAAACTCAAGGAATTGAAAACTCAGTTAGCTGTAATTCCAGGAGGTTTAACTAGTCAGCTTCAACCTTTAGATGTCAGTATTAATAAACCATTTAAGGGATTTATGAAGGAGAAGTGGAACAGCTGGATGCATTCTTCAGATTTTGAGGTTACGCCATCAGGAAGAAGGAAGAGGCCTAGCATTTCGCAAGTTTGTGAGTGGGTCAACGCTTCATGGGATGCTGTGAAAACTGAGACAGTGGTTAAATCATTTAAGAAGTGTGGAATTAGTAATGCACTGGATGGTACAGAGAACAATTTGTTGTATGAGGACTCAGATTCTGATTTAGAAGAGGTTTCAATGTCTCTTCATTTAGCTCTGGAGATGAATTTCTGGGTTTTGACGATTAAAAGGTGGGTAGTCTTTCCTAGTTAGATTAGGTATTTGTTGAAAGTAGACCTATTTATTACTTTATATTCGAAATACTGTAAATAATTCATTATAATATTCAGTGATAAAGTTTTTTTTCCTAAAAAATGTGTACAAAAAAGGGGGTGTGTTCTATACGCCGGTGCGTCTTATACGCAGGCAAATACGGTATTTATGACTGTAGATTCGTGTGTGTGTGTTCACGGGCCGGTTTGCCTGTTCTGAGGCACGAAAAAACCCGATGTACTGGGGAAAAACCCCTCTACTTCCGTATGAGACCGGCTAACTCACCTTTATCGAAAGAGACCAGATAAAGGTTCCTCTCGTCATGGACGGGAATCGAACCCAGGTCTTTCCGACCAAAGGGCTTCGTCTATACCGACTGAGCTACAGAGGTTACACGAACGTTAACAGCCGCCTTACGGATTTAGTTAGGACACGTCCTATGTACTGATTTCAAGAACAAGAACAACAAAACATTTATTTCACGCAGCATTATAAACATCTTTGCAAAATCTCATGAAAATTGGTTCAACGAGCTGGCCCCTATGACACATATATATGTGTAGATGGAGTGACACACGTCAGTGAATGGAAAGGCCTACGTTCTAATTTCGCCTAGAAAGTAAGGAATTTATAAGCACTTTTCACTTAAGGTGAGTTAGTTGGCCTCATACAAATAGATTTCTTCTTCTAGGAAACCGAAACCACGCATAAAAACATACAAGCCAAAGAACGCATAATTTGTAGCTACTACGAAGAAACCTAACCTCGAAGTAAAAATTAGATTTAAGAAACTCAATAAATTTAGGAAATTAGATTCAGAAAAGTAATGCACGAAAGGGTGATGAGAGAGGGTGATTTTTGTTTTCTTTCTTCAAAATTATCTACTCTTTTATTGATGAACTTTTTTTTCCTATGGAAGCTTATTAAGCAAAATATCAAAAATAACAAAAACAAAAACAAAAAAAACAGTATAATGCTCTTTAAGATAGTGTAACGAAGCCTCAGAAATATAGTTATAAAATAACAGAACAGGTTTATTGCGTTGATTACGTTCGGTAAGTTTTGCACAATCAAGTCTGTTTGTTTGCAGTTTGTACGAGTTCAACTCACCGAGGGTTGTGAACATACCGCACAGTTTTGGTAAGAATCGAGTTACTCCGAAATAGCAGGTATTTAATATTTAACGGGATCGATGTGTAAGTGAAAAGAAGCAGATGTTCTACGTTGTCGTCACAATGAGTGATCGTTATTTGTAACACGAATTAAAAAAAAAAAATATATGCACATCTGGAGAGGTTTGCTAATGTACTATTTGAAACTTAAAAGATGCGTCCAAGGATCAAGTAAGCAGGAACTAGAGTTTGTGGCATACAAATATTTAAAAAAAGGATTAGAAATATGTAGTGAAGAAGAGGCCATCCATAAGCCCAAAAGATTGATGAAAATCTTGAAAGTTAATGAATGTGGTTTGTCTAGATGATTCATAATTATAGAATTGATAGAACGACAATCAAACCGACATAAAGAAATATGTCGGTCTTTGGTAGAAAGCTAAACCTGGAGGAAGTTTCTGCAAATATGGTACAGCTATCGCTAACTTCATTTTCGAGGCAGCTTAGAATGAGTTCTAACTCTTTACAAAAACTGAAAGACATCTTAAAAGAACAAATATTTAATAGAACTCAGAAGATATTGAAAAACTTATGTATGCTTTAAAAGCAATTACGAAAGAAGAGAGTTCAATAAAAACTTTTTCACCAATGACAATATCACTGGTGTAGTCGTCGAGCTTCCCATGGGGGATTCCATTTGTTATGATTTTCCTAAATGAGAGTCACTTTAAAGTATTTTTTTGCATTATTATCTTTCAATGTGCAAGCCTCCGTAGCTTAGTGGGTATAGACAAAGCCGTTTGGTCGGAAAGACCTGGGTTCGAATCCCGTCAGCGAGGTGAGGAACTTTTATCTGATCTCTTTCAACTAAAGGTGAGTTAGCCGGTCTCATACGGGGGGGGGGGGTTCTTTCAACCGGAAACTCGTGTTTTCCCTCAGAACAGCCAAACCGTCCCCGTAAACATACGCATCTAAAGACATATAGGAGACACCAGGAGGCATAGGGCTAACCACCTTATCCTCGAGTTACGGTTGCGAAGTCCGAGAATACTTGGAAAGGTCATGGGCGCTTAAGTGCCTGTTAGGACCACTGATAAATAATAATAATAATCTTTCAATGTGCAATCAACCAGTACCAAAACTTTAATATAATGATGAAATTTGTCCGAGGACTTCGAGCTTTTTAACACCCCACCCCCCCGCCTATCTTAGACGTACTACGCCGAGATGCCGGGGATTTGTTCTGAAATATAATCAAAGGAAAGTGTGAGTTCTGAGCGAGAAAATGCCTGAAGAACAGGAAACAGGAAGGAATAGGAGGATATTCAGATCTGCTTTTCTCAGGATGTGAGCTATTCGCAAATAATTTCGTGACCTTTGAAATCGGCCAGTTTTAATATTCTTAAGAATGTATTTGTTTTATGTTTTCCAGTCGCCCATCAGCAAATTAATATTAAATACATTGAGCTTGTTTGATCCTCATAGCCTTGCGATAAATAAATACAGATCGTCGTTTTCTAAGAACATAACGTAAGCTAAACTTAGCAAAATCAACCTTAAATTAGAATAAACTAAACCTATCTTATCCTAACCTAAAAATACGTAACCTGTCCTAACAAGACCTAGAACTATTTCGTGACGATGGATAATAATAGTATATACACTAATTCGGTATGAACATCAAGTAAATCCAACTGCAGCATGAGATTAAACGATGAAAAATGGCGCTCATAAGATGAAATGTAAAGCCACCTGTTTACCTTCCATTATGATTATTTCCCTTTACCTGCGGTGCTAAAAAATGAATAAATAAACGCTTGTTGAGAAGTACAAGTATTTCGAATGTCATCATGTTGCCATGATCAAAGACTAATTAGTATTGCAACGAAAAACAAGTTTGGAAATTTATTCAATGTAACTTTGGAGGCATTCCTGATGTTAAAGTAATACTTAAACAAGAGGCGAGATGACAAGTGCGAGATTACATTCTCTGGGCGCGATTAATATCTTGAAGGAAGAATTAAAATTCCTCACATTGAACTTATTTGCATCACTGACACAGTGAAAAATATATTTTGATCTTCATCTAAAGTGGTGGTTAATTATTTTCCCATTTTAATAGAAATTTAAATCACTCGACAGTTTTTCCCTCAAAATCAGAAACATCAAGTCTCATTACAATCCGTTTAAGTGTTTCATAAAGACAGATAAATATGAATCCAGTAGATGCTGTTTGTTTGAGAATGTGTCTAAAAATCAGTTGCCGAATGCATTTGTATAGACCTTTACAGATGATTTTTTAAGCAAACTATTGATGAAGGGCCCGTCATTTGCACCTGTTCTGGTATTTCTCCGTCTCCTCTTTTTGGTAAGATAAACAGAATATTTGATCGGTTACTTTTATCACTTTAATAAAAATAACTCATCAGATATAAATTATTCTGCATGCTCTCAAAACCACCAAAATTCCCAGACTTTGAAGAAAAACCTCAAAAAACTTGGGTTTCTAAACATATACACAAAAAAGGGTTGTGTTCACCTTCATTGTCGTTCAGTTTGTTCATAAGGCTATCCAATGTTTTCATATCCGTATATATTTTTTTCTTTCTTTAATAAATGCAGCTTGCGGACCTTTCGTCATAAGTCATATCCTCAGTTCCAATTACTGCTCTTATGTCTCTCCTTTGTACCCGATCTAATGTCCTTCGTGCGATTAGCCTCCACACTTGAACACATGTTGTTTCGAGTGCTGTCGTTTCAACCTCTTTGCAATGGAATTATTACTTCCTTTATGTGTTGAGACTGCAGAATTTCATAATCTATTAAATAATTAGCTTATATCGATCACTCTGCGATTGTCTTCATATTGACGATTTTTTACTCGCTATGATTGACTACGGAAAAAGAAAAGTCGTGGCAGTTTTCATTCCATATAGAATGCGAACAGGTTGAGCTTATATCGAATTTATCTACTTCAAAAATACGGTTGTCTATTTGTTAATAAAATCATGAATTGTATACTAACGAGTTTCTGAAAGTGAAGCATCCCATTTTTTCAGCAATATAGCTTTCCTATTGCTTATGTTAGAAGTATCTTCCTCTTTTTCTATTTGTAATGGAATCACTTGTCATGTGAAAAAAATTGCGAAACTGTGAGCTCATGTCTTCAGTGGGTATGACTTTATATAGATGCTTTTAACCCCCCCCCCCCTTTTTTTTTCTTTTCTTTTCTTTTTTTTTTTTTTTTGCTGGTAGGATTAAAATCTTGGCGAGTTGGTAGACACTCGAAATACATTTTTTTAAACCGATATTATATCCAAAGTTCGACAACTGGTGTTGATTTTATTATCCGTGATTAGAATTCCATGAGCTAGTCTTAAAGATTTGATACGTTGCATATCAAATTGTACTTTGACTGGGCAATACATCAAGCTTATTTTCATAGTCAATCATATCAAATTCAACATTTTCTAACTTACAATTCATTTTGGTTTTCTTCCCAAAACATGCAGTGTTTTACTTTGAAGTACTGTGTTTTATTTGAGAGTAATCCAGCAATGACCTCACGTTTTTGTGATCTTTTTGAACTAGAAAAAAAAAAAAACTCCATGTTTTCCCCAATCTTTCCTATATAACATTTTTTAATCGGAAATTAATAAAATTTTACCTTAATGCTTTGACTTTGTGATACGACATCATTCCCTCTTCCATGTCACACAGGGTCATCTTTTTCTGCTTTCCCCTAAGAGCGTAACATCCTTTAAGAATAATCCTTCGTTTCCAAAGAGATCATAATTTCAGCTTATCCAAATCGCTTTGTAGCAGAACGTCATCATCCCCTGTTCACTACAGTAACACCAGTGACATCGATAATGCGCAAGATAGGCCTCGTGATTTCAGTAGTCTCGTTTATAATAAATTTCTTATAATTTTCTTATTTTGAGAGTTTGGTACGCAATTTCAGTATCTGTTAAATTTTTGTTATAACGGTTTCCAAGGGAAATCCGTAGTTGCATATGATCACTGTATGTTTCGCACTTTTGATCTCAAATTACTTTATTTATAATTTCAGTTATATTTGAATAGATCACGTGAAAGATTTCTTTAAGTTTCTTCCTCATTAATAATTTTTCATAAGTAACGATTAATGAAATGGATTTTAATTATCTAGCTTTTCGTAATTGAAACTAGTCCACATCCTGGAAGGCATTATTACCTTCCAAGTGCATGCTTCCTTTTGGCACTTATATTTTTTTGCCCGATATATATTGGAAGATTTGGAAACTGTTTTGGAGACACTTTGTTTTTCCCCCCCCCCCCATCCTAGATCGAATATCTTTCTCAGTTATCTTGATCATTGAGACTATAAAAACCAAATAATCTTTTTTGAATGATATTTGGTGTATTTCCAACACATCCCGGTGGTCGGAGTTTGTTTTTTTCAGGAAAGTTTCATGACAACACCCTTTCGAAATATTAAATTATTAAACCATTATTGTAAATAGATTCTTGTTCTTGCATGCCTTTTTTTATATAGTTTCTTAATATTTAATTAACGAATTCAAAGTTGAACAGAAAATTTACATCGCTTGTAATTATACCTGCTACTGTGGCGATGCTAACAGTTATTATATAGAAAGGTATAATAAAAACCAAATGACATCTAAGTATGATATAATTTAATATTTTGGCCCAACGCTTAACTAAAATAATAATAACAATAATGATTTTGGCCTAACGTTATCTGGAAGAAAAAATCCACCCAAGAACTTTTTTATAGTTATTTTAATATGCGATTGAACTCTAAGAAACACCCACTTCACATCTTCGAAGCAAAAAATAGTTGCTTCCCACTCATTGACACAATATTGAAGGGAATTCCGATTCCTGGGAACAACCAATAACTTTGTTTGCACGAAAGATCGAGGTCACTTGGATGACTGTGGCGAAGGTCTATCTACCAGAAATTGTAATCTTATATACACTTGGAAAGGTTTCCCTCGATTTCATTTTTTCCTTACGAAGTGTATACTATCAAAATCAATCGAATGCTGAACAAATTCACCCAGCCAGTCACGTGATTAAAATCTGTTAATTACGGCAGTGCGGAAGCGCCCTTTGAATACCTTAGTGTGTTTACCCCCCCCCCCCCATCTTTAACCCCACTTTGACACTCGGTCAATCGATGTAATTCTTCTTAATCATTTTCCCCCTGTTCGAACTATACGATTCCGCTTCGCGCCCTCTGCGAACGGAACACAGTGTGTAATTGATTATTAAATATCGGTGCATGCCCTCAGGTGCATGTCTAATGATGACGCTCTCGACGAGCTCTGTCCACTTGCATACGATCAGAAAGGGGTTTATGAAGTATACGGGCAGCGTCGGATGGCTGTTTTCGGAACACCTGCACGAGCTCGCGGCACTGGCACAGGTGTGTTCCCCGAGGCATCGGAAACACTCTTCGACGAATGGCCAAACGCTAACGACGCCGGAGGTCGAGCTGATGTTGGTGCGTGGACTGGAGAACCCCCAGACATGGTGCATTCGTTCCCAGAACCTCAGAATGACGGGCTTGCACGACTACAATATGACGGATGCGAATACGGCAAGAAGTGGTGCTTGGCTGATGAGGCAATGCTTCACCCGGTCATCTTCAGCGGTCTTCTTAATTAATTTTTTTTTTTTCTCAGGTGTCACTTCCCCATTGATGGCATTTTACCATTTTTGAGTCTTCTATTAAGGCTGGATATCTAGTTGTTTAACGTATGTCCCTGCTGAGGGTGGAAATACATTGTGTGCTCATTCGTTAAAAACAGTGCTAACAGATTAAGATACGAAAGATCTGCAGTCAAGATAAGCTAATACGTGTATCGCTAATACATACATTATGGCATGTGATGACAGCTTGATTCGCTTCCTTTTTATCTCCGATCTTGAGCCCTATCAACAGGAGAACAAAAATAAAGATTAAAAATTGTTTATTGTTAAATTAAGATTTTGCGATTATCTTCTGGCTAGTTTTACTAGCCGTCTTCAAAACCTGTTTATTGAAACCTCTGGCCTCAGTGCAATACATTGTTGTCTGTTTTCGTTATGCTAATTGGACCAATTAGCATTGATCCTGATCGAACTGTTGTAGTTGGTCTTTAAGGATTCAAAAATGCTTCGGGATTCGCTAAAGCTATACGATTCGTGGAGTTACAGTTAATACAACTCCCTTCAGGTTGGGCTATTTAAATGAGAAATAAATTTGTGCAAGGGTAAGTAAGATCAGATAACTGTTAACTATTTTATCCCTCTGAATATCCATACAGCACAAATAGCAGCGACTAGTTTACACAATGGTTAGAGTTCATATATATATATATATATATATATATATATATATATATATCCCTTCCCTATCAGTGTCGCAATTCAAATATAAATATAAATACCAGAGACAAAGAAAATACACTAAAGTTTTGGAAAAACCTATGGGACAACCATAAGAGGCACAATAACAAGGCAAAATGGATTGAACAAATTACGAACAAATCTCAAGAACGAAAAATGGACCAACTGAAATAACAACTGAAATCGTTCAAAAGCAAGCTAAAAAAATAAAAAATTGGTCAACATCCGGGAAGGATGAATTACGTGGCTACTGGTTGAAATATCTAACAGGCTTACATGAAAGATTTGCTAACCAATTTTATGGTGTTTTAGAAGGAAAATGCAAAGAAGAGTGGCTCACAGCAGGGAAAACGTTTTTGATCATAAAGGGTAAAGAAAAAGGTCCAAACCCAGAAAACTTCGACCAATAACTTGCCTGCCAACAACTTTTAAGCTACTCACAGGCATACTAGCTGATAAAATATACAGCTATCTTAAAGCAAATTCTCTTCTCCTAATTGAACAAAAAGGTAACAGCAAAAATTCAAGAGGCACAAAAGACCAATTGCTGATTGATAAAATGATTCTTAAAAATTGCAAACGTAGAAAAACCAACCTTCATATGGCTTGGATAGATTATAAAAAAGCGTTTGATTCGGTGCCTCATAGTTGGATTTTAAAATGCACAGAACTATTTGGTATTAGCGAAAACGTGCAAAAATGTTTGCAATCCAGCATGGAAAACTGGAAAACAACGTTGGTTATAAATAGAGAAGAAATTGGAGAGGTAAACATAAAAAGGGGCATCTTTCAAGAAGACTCATTATCTCCTCTATTGTTTATATTGTCATTGATCCCCTTAACTAGAATTTTAAATAAAACTGCTCATGGTTATCAAACTGCGCAAAAGAGTGCAAAGATATCTCACCTTTTATACATGGACGATCTGAAGTTGTATGCAAAATCAGAGAATGAACTCGGATCTTTGTTAAACACTGTGCACATATTCAGTCAAGATATATCAATGGATTTTGACTTAGACAAATGTACAATTGCTGGAATAACAAGAGGAAAGTTTGAAGATATGAACGAAATCGAGCTGATCAATGGTGAAATAATCAAAGCAATAAAATTCGAAGACAGCTACAAATATTTGGGAATTTTAGAAGCATCACAAATTCTGCACAATAAGATCAAAGAAAGAACTAGAGCAGAATACATAAGATGATTAAGAAAACTCATTAAGCCAATGCTTAATGCTGGAAATTTGATAAAAGCAATTAATACCTGGGCCATACCTGTTCTGAGATATTCAGCAGGCATTGTTGAATGGACCCAGCTAGAGATGGAAGATTTAGATCGAAAAACTCGAAAATGAATGACAATGCACCATGCCCTCAATCCTCGCAGTGACATTGATAGGCTATATCTAGCACGCAAAAAAGGAGGTAGAGGATTATTACAAGTGAAGCAAGTTATTGGAGAAGAAAAACGCAATTTAAATGATTATCTGCAGCAAACAACGGAAAAATTTCTAATTGAGGTAAGGAAAGAGGGTTTATTTAAACCCATGGACACAAAATTGGAATACAAAATCAATCAAGTAAAAGTTAGAACCGAAAGATGGAAAAATAAGGCATTGCATGGAAAATACCTTCACAGCATAGAGGACAGCGCTGACAGCAACTTGACCTGGCAATGGTTGAGAAATGGAGCACTAAAGAAAGAAACAGAATCGGTAATTTTTGCAGCACAAGAACAGGCCATTAAAACCACCGTTATGAAGGCAAAAATACAAAAAATTCAAGAAGACAGTAAATGTAAAGTGTGCAAAGAAAATGAAGAAACAGTAGACCAAATTATAAGTGGATGCAGCAAAATCGCACAAATTGAGTACCGTAAAAGGCATGATAACGTAGCTAAGATAATCCACTGGTATTTATGTAAAAAGTATGGGTTTGAAGTATCTAAAGACTATTGGAAGCATAAAGTTCACCAGAAAGTGGTTGGGAATGAAAAAGCTAAAATACTCTGGGATTTTAAAATCCAGACTGATAAAAGCTTGGAATGTAATACATCCGATATAACAGTGATTGAAAAAGTGAAAACAAGGGTGTTCAATTTATCGAAATATCAGTACCAGGAGATAGCTGAATTGACGAAAAATAAAAATACAAAGTATCGTGAATTGCAAGTCGAAGTTGAACGAATTTGGCAAATGAAAAGGAAAGTTGTTCCCATAATAATAGGTGCTTTAGGCGCCATCCCTAAAACATTGAAAAAACATCTAGAAGCACTCGAGTTAGATAGATTAAAAATTGGGCAGCTGCAAAAGGCCGCTTTGTTCGGCACAGCTTTCATTTTCAGAAAGTATTTCCACAACTATATATATATATATATATATATATATATATATATATACAGTATATATATATATATATATATATATATACTTCCCTGTCAGTGTCGCAATTCCGATTAATATTTCACAAAATATATGCAGGTTTTTATCGAGACCAAAAGCAATCCTGTGTTCTTGCAAGATCTTGAAGATGTTCCAAAAAGCTGCGTTTCTCATGGGTAGCTATTGGCAGTTCCATTTTGTGTGTGCTTGTTCTTTTATTATAAATGAAACGATATTAAATTGAACATAAGAGCAAAGTCAAATGAAGTACACAATTTTTTTTTTTTTTTTTGTCCACCACTTTCATTATTGTAGTCTGAGTGGCATAAAGAGTTGTTCCATGTTGGTTCTATATAGTCGAAGTCATGGAACACGTAACCCCTCGTTAAAAATATAATTTCCACACCACCAACCAAACCTTTTTTTTAAAAAAAAAAACACAAAAAACCTACCATGCTCCTTGCACTTCATCAAAAAATAGTTGTATTTGTGATATCGTCAGAGATTGTTTACTGTCCGTACCTAATTCGCGAGACAATATCCAAGATATAGTGCTTTTCGATATACTTACTCACTGTCTCTAGTTGTCATTTGCATTCATTTGACAGCTGTAAACGTGCACATTGGAGACTTTAAACGTGCAACAGCTGGTCAAACAATATCGAGAACTCTTCACTCGTTATGAGCCGAACGGGAACCACGTTTACGAGGACAGCATGGCAGAGCAAATAAATGCTGTTATCATAGAGAAACAAAAATATCATCTGAAATGTTTTGATCACACCTCATTCAAAACCTGGCACGTGTATAATTCAAGTCATAAAGAAAGGATTAATGGGAGAAATAATTAATAATTGCATTCAAGTAGTGGGCGGTGTGCACAATAATTATGCCCTATGTTGAATAAAGAGGGGTGCGACTGAAATAAGAGTAACAAAATGCCTCTTACTTTATCAGAGCACGTGTTAATTGTGAAGTGGTATCAAGAGACTGGGTAATATAACTAGTTGGAAATACCAGCAGCGGACCTTTGATACCATGTGCTAGCTGTTGTAAGACCGCAAAATTTGAGGAAACAGGACGAATAAGATAGCAGAAACCGTCCAATCACCACATTGAAGTTGCCAGCATTAAAACTGTGGATAATTCGTATGGAAGTATTAGTGAAAAGGAGTTTCAAGCTGATTTGTATTGCAATTTGCCAATATGGGAACTGCTTTACCAGTTATTAAATTGAACCCATGTGAAACAAATAACTTCACTTACCAGTTAGTGCTTGACAAATTATCGCTCCCATTTTGGACGTGAATGGAGGTAGCTGTTAGCTACAATCATTCTTTTTAGGAGGAATCATTTATATGCGAGTGAGAACACACACATCAATATACCGAATGAAGACAATGAAACAGCCTCGTTTGGTTTAGAAGAGGTCTCCCACCACAATAGGACTACTGCACTTTCATTAGTGATCTATTTTTGAAGCATTCAATGATATCAGTAACTTATCCTGTTGCTGAGTGTCGGAACATGTTAGAGTGATTGCATCCATTCTAGAGCTTCCAGAGCTAAAAATATAACGTGAGCGTGTTATATAAAATTGTATGAACACGATTCAGATTAAATAGTCCGCTGAAAGTCTTAAACGGGCTTTTTTTTTTTTTTTTTTGTAGATCTGTCAATAAACGTATCGCTAAACATCAAGACCACATCCAGCTTATCAAAACCTCACAAATCTGGCTTGGCACAATATAGAATTGAAAACACTATCCACAGGATAAACACCAAGCTTTACTTCCTAGATATCCATATATAAACATGAATGTTTATACAAAGAAAGTGCTGAAGCCCTACTTCATCGATCATCCTCAGTCATAATGACTATCTCGCTATTCCAAAAGTCTGGGAAATTATTATCCTCAAGTGTATTAGATAAATTTGTAATCTTTTATTTTTAACTTAACTATTTTAACTTATCTTTATCCTAATAGGATTAATCCGTGAACATGCGACTGTATACATAGAGAGATTCCAATTTACGCATGCGCTTTATTGTTTCTTAATTCAAATTCCTTATTGTTGTTCGCTATTTGCATTGATGCAAATAGCGAACAACACGATACGATACGTAAAACGAAATATCTGCATAATAAATTTTATTTTAACTGTGGTACACGTATGATTCTATAGTTTTTGAAATGTTTTTTTACTTTATAAAAATTTTTACTTTATTTTAAATTGTCCGCACGTTATATGTCCGTGATCGTAACATTATCAAACAACAAAAGCGCCCCCTATATCCGCCTCTTGCATGATCAGCAAATACGAAAATAAGCTTAGAACTGTACCCTCATATAAAACAAAATGATTAAATGGATAAAATTTTCTATAAATTTGTATTCCTTAAAACTTATGATTTTAACTATTTAGGAATTTTTTCCGAGAATTAAAACTTTTCTGGTTACGAAAAGTCCCGAAATATTAAATCGAGAAGCCTCGAAATTTTAAGTATACTACTATAATAAAAAATACGAAAATAATTGATTTACCTATACCTAAATACAGTCACTGGCTATATTTGTGGCCTAACATGTTTGTGTAGACACTGTAGTGTTTGTTATCGACTATCGGTGGCTGACTTCTTATACTGTATTTATCAAGCTTTGTCCATTTAAGGGGTCAAGGATATTGTAATAGGGTAAAGGTTATATGTTTCATTTTGTATTCATTCATTTTTGTAGCTACGAAATTTCCTATTACCCGTGATTCTGTGCGTTTCAGGAAGTCTGCGTAATGTACTGTTTCATATCGACGCTTGCCGACCACTTAGCAGACTCTGCAGGAAATTTATTTCCTTATAAATTTACGTCAAAGTGTTGTGGTTGAAATTTAGTTTTCTACAAAAGAAAGTTCCGTTATAGTCATGTGTATGTGTGCGACTAAGTTAGGTGCGTCGTCATGGCTGAAAACACTTGATATGAAGAAAGCACAGTAAGTTTAAACTACGAACTTTTGTCTTTGAGTAATAGTTTTGAACTTGTAATCATGGATAAAATCTTACGATTCACAACTAAATTAACCGGTCGTGTGTGTTAAAAGATGAAATATAATGTACAGATATGTATGAACTGTAGTGATAAAAATATATAATGAAATAATATATAGGCAATTTAAAGAAATAATTAATATGAAAGTTATAAAGATTAGCCATGTTTGAACAGTGTTATAACTAAGATCAACACAGCTGAATTCTAGTGTATGGGGGAGGGGCAAGTTTCTTTAAAAATGAAAGTTGATTTTTCAAGCACGTGAGGGTCCTTTGTTACAACTATGCCAAAATATAAGCTTGCCTAAGATAAAAATAGTAAAAAAATGACTTAATTTGAAAATGTATTTTATAAAATGAATATAAATGGCTAAAATTCAAGTGCTTGCATACTTGACTATATTCTTATATGACCGTGGGTCAGTTGAGGATTTTTTTCCCAATTTTTATGAATTGTATATATATTTTTGTATTTTTATTTTTTACACTAAGAAAAATTTTTAAAATGTTAAAAATACTCACGAATTTAAAATTGCATAGAAGTTACTTCGTCCCTCTAGTAAACACCTTCGTGTGACTCTTTTGAAGTAACCAGCATTCTCTCGTAACTAATAGAAACTAGTAACCTTTCGTTATACCAGCATTCTATTTAACTAAATATTGTTGCTCCCATGTTGTGCTGGTGGAGCCGTTCACCCTGTATTAAGGTTTTCAGTAAAGAGGTGAGAATATAATTTTGTGGTATTTCGTTATAAGCTGATCAACTAATTTATTATTATTATCATTTCTAATTTTCTTTATTGTTGCTTCAAGCACTTCAACAATATCTCTGAACAATTTCAAAGTTTTTTTAAAATTTTTTTTTCATCACTTTTTATCCACAATTCTACCGATCTGTTCAAATAACCTTAAAATGGACTACACCACATCAGAATTTATATAATTTATAGATTTTTTCCTCAACTTTGTATCTTTCATCCGAAAACAGTAAAATATCTTCCTTTACACCATATGCTTATGCGATCGCAGTCCAGGTACAGAATCCTGTGCCCTCTTTATTCACCCTCCCCCTATTATGTTCCACCACAAAGATATGCGCGAATTCACATGGTAAGAAGGAAAAAAAAAAGAAACAAAAGTTTATTACTATTAGTGATATCTTCACGCTGGTTCAGGATAAAAAAGAATTAAAAGGATTTGAATTAGGAAGTGATCCACCATTTTTAGTTTGCTTTAGGATAAAAACGAACACCATAAAATGGATAAAAATCTGGAAGGAAAAAAAAGGCTAATTCAGACTAGGAGGTATGTGAGGATAAGGATAGAAAAATCCAAACTTCATCGTAGGCTCATATATATATATATATATACAATATATATATATATATATATATATATATATATATATATATATATATATATATATATATACTGAAAAAAAAAAAATATATATATATATATATATATATATATTTTTTTTTTTTTTTTTTTTTTACAGTGACTACACCGCGTAAGTCACTGGGAGATCTAGGTTACAACAACGCTGCGTAAGTCAAGAGCCCTAGTCAGATGCTCCAATTCTAGTTGATAGGAGTAGAGTTTTTCATAGTTCTCATGTATAAATATGGAAGTAAATCTAAATGTGAGAATTACAGAATAATTTTAGTACTTAGTGTTTCAGGTAATATTTATGCAACATATTGGAAATTAGGTTAAGAAACATTGTTGAAGATAAGCTTGGGGCAAAAGAACAAGTAGTGGTTGTCAGAGAAAATTTCCTGCTGAGTATTCTGCATCACAAGCTGGGTTCAGGAGAAATCGAAGTTGTCAAGATCAGATTTTGACTTAAAAAAAACATAGTTCAGTTATCATGGAAATATAACAAATATCTGTATTTAAATTCTGTAGATCCTGGAAAAGCTGTTCAGAGCGATGTAAATATAAATAGGACATTGCAAAGAAATACTTGTATTTAAGTTATAACACAACAGTTAAATTTAAGGAGCTATAGGAATGGTGGAATGCAAAATCTTATGTAAGATAAGGACAGCTGGCATGATGCCCAATTGAATAAATTTATGTGAATAAGAGAAATTAACAAAAAAAAAAAAAAAAACACTCACCTAGCAGTATACATTCCAGGGTTTAACTTATGAATCGAAGAGTTTGGTATAGGTTAATTCTGCCGATCAGACAAGAGATCATAGATGTAAAGTTCCGAAAATAGGGGAGTGAATAGATGACATCAAGGACAGAGTCACATGAGAAATGAAGATACTGTATTAGGAAAAACTTCATCGTTAGTATTTAAGAATGAGTGAGCAGAGATGCTCGAAGGTAGTTTGGTAACCTAAACAGAATGAAAGAGGAAAGGTTAGCGAACAGGTGTTTGATGGCAGGGAAAAATACTCAGAGGAAGACATCCAGGACTGATGCAGTTGAGTATGCCTTCTATCTCTCCCGTAGTCCTTAATGGACCGTTGGGTCACTCATGGCTGGGCCATGAATGTCTAATGGGCGGTGAATTAAGCCAGATGGCGCCCATCTCCTCTTCTGTCTTCGTCTATATATCCTATGGCTGTATCCTGTATTTGTTCACGGGTCCGGTTTGCCTGTTTACGGGATGAAAAACCCCAGAATAAACTGGGGAAAAACCCTGCTGTTCACGCCCAAGACTGGCTAACTTGGCTATGGCTGAGGAAGATCCTTCAGCTCCTCACGTCACTGACGGGAATCGAACCTGGGACACTCCTTCCCCAGGCATATAGTTGCGAAGCGCACAGCCACTAGGCTAACCGCGCGGACGAGTATGCCTTACAAGACCGAAATATAAGATGGGTCAATATTTGGGTCCTCGCATAACAGAACTGATTTGGAAAATTACTGATAGGAAGTTTGTAGCAATGTAAACTTTATCATTCATGCTGTCATAATATTCTGTATGTCCCCTGAGGGGGACATGTCAGGAATTGGATGATAGTTATGATATGATGACAACGTGTGGGTACGCGTATTAGATTCATTCTGTCCATGTTCGCTGAAATTATTGCAGACCTTCAACGTGAACAATGAAAGCTAAATAAAATCGAAAAGTCGGTATGAGGCGGGATTGAAGAAATTTTAATCTCGATGAATGAAAAAGATTTGGGATGCACTTAATATATTAAAACTATTACTGAAATAAGAGCCAATAGGCTTGATTTCGGCAAAGTAAAATTATTCAAAATTAAGTGGATATTAATTTTGTATATATTTCTTATCTTTTGAGTTTCTTATTCGGCTAAGAAATAATGTGGTATTCAATATCCACTTAATTTTGAATAATATTAAAACTAAACATATTAAATCAATATAGTAACGAAATTGAATAGTTTGGAATATAAACAACATGGAGAGCATGGAATAATTATTGAAGACAAAGAATCAGAAAAATATGAATTTAATATTAAATATGTCAGTGATGCCTGTGTAGCTCAGTTGATGTGGCGTTTGCTTTACCGTACGAAGGAAGACTTTGTTTCGAATCTAGTCGGCTACTAGAGGAAATTTTTCTAAGTCTTTTTTCGATCTCTGGCACGGGCAAGCGGGTCTTTTTTCTCCAGGAAACTCGGCTTTTTCGTCCCGTAAACTCAAAAAAATCGACCGTAGAACCCACACTACTTCAGACATTAAATACATGGTGTTAGGGTTAGGAAACACGGGATGGTGGCACTTGTTGAGCCGCCTCTTCACTGCTTGCCGCTTAATTAGTGATAACCTTGGGTCAGCTCTCTCTGATTGGCTACAAGTGGAGATTGACCTGCCCATTCAGTCTCCAAAAGTTAGATAGGGATAAAATGGCCTCGCCTACTCCCTATACGGGAATAAAGAAGAATTAGCTGATTTTTTTGTCATTTTTTATATTAATATTAATATTTTTTATTCCGGTAGTTCTGGAGTTCTGGTAGTTCTGGAGAGATTATTGTCCATAAATATAACTTATTAGACATGATTTTTGAATTGTAGATGATAATATAGCATTACATGATACAGGAAATTGTCTTATACTTGCATATTGGTCACTCTTGCATATCGGTAAACCCTTACTGGAAGAAATCGAATTGACTCATTTGTTCATCATGTCGTGATCTTCTTTCGCTAAAGATCAGTCAGCAGAAGAAACTATCAATATATTATTATACTAATATCGAGGTATCAGAATCAGCAGATAAAAGATTTTTGATATTTGAAGGAGTGGATTAAACTCAGTAGACACTTAAGAGAAAGAATGACAAGTCTTTGAACCAAATGCATCATATAATGAAGGATTCATTAAAATACGGTTACTAACAAAAACGAATTAATAAAATTAAACTGTAGATTCCGTCAAGACAATTATTTGGATTCCTTAATGATATCAGAAAAAATAATCTATCGATGTTAGATTTGTTTTCTTGAGAAATACAGTAGTAACAGTGATTTACACTGACAAAACTAACCCAATGTCTAAACCTGTGATATATCCAACTGAAGAGTATAAGATGACAATTTTACTTTTTCAATTTTACTCGTGATTTTACTTTTACAACTGATGGATAAGAGATTATTCTGGATACTATAGTGATTTCTTACCAGCTGATTTAAATACAAATACCCAGAAAGCGGTTAAATCATACAGGTTATGGTCGATTATATAAATTTTAATGTATCAAACAATCCTGCATACAATAATGCGAATAATTTGAAATCTGAAATCTTTTAACACCGAAGGCAGACTTCGGTTAAAGTATACATATTTTATTTCCTGTCAGTTAAGAAAAGGTATAATAAACATATTTAATAAGTAGTTTAAAATTATGAAAACTTTAAGAAAATAACTGGCTCGATATTCATTTGATAACATCCTTATCAGATGAACTCATGCGATAAGTGGAGATCAGGCTTCGTTTCATACAAGTAGGATGTTACTCCAATGTTCTCGAATATATATTATTAATATAATACATACTAATTATTTATTATTAAATAAATTTAATTATCACTGTTATTATTACTGGAGGACTTGACGATATTTAGTCTCTAGAGCAGGGTTGTCTGATTATTTAACCAGCTGCAGTGTAAAAAGTCACGCACATCTACGAAGGGTGGATGTGCGTGACTTATCGCACCTTCAGAGACGTGGGTGGGCTTTAGATAATCCAGAATCTTTCCTCTATAGATAAAGCATTACACTTGTTCAAGCCATCTCAGACACCAATAGGCAAGGTTGTAGTCTTCTCACACCAGACGAAAACTATCATTCACCACCTAAAAGCTTCATAAATATCCGTGGACGATGAAATTGATGAATAATGAAAATCATGCTCTCCCTATCCAGTTCGGTCATAAGTTCGCAAACTTTCATAGTAGGATTGTGATAAAACGTACATATAATACTATTACTACTACTAATAATAATAATTTATGAGAATTCGTTGTTTTAAACTCTTTTGCTTAATATACTTATTGATCTATCCACAGGCGTAATAACTTCAGTTTTACATCACCAAACAAATGATTAATACAAGAGAAAGAATTTCTCTTTTTTTTTTTTCTCCCACGAGAAAAAATTTCAGGCTCTTGGAGTAAGGTTCTCTTGATGATGATGTCTGAAAACAGTTTCTTGTCATCGTTACGCCGCTTTTGAAATGCTGAAATAGAGTACAGTATTTAAGAAGTGAATATTACAAATGTAGCGGCGGGTTAATCAAAGCTCTCATTCGCCCTCGTGAATTGGCAGCTTCTTTCATTCTGTTTATTCTGCAACTTCATTTTCCTCATGAGCTGCTCATTTCTTCTTGGATCGGTATGTAAGACCTTTATTTATTTATTGCTTGAAGCACTTTAATTTGATTTTTGTTCAAGCAGGATTTCAAAATAATTTTGAAAAACGTGTTGCCATATTTAAGCAGTACAGGTGAAGCGAAACGTTGCATGTTTAATGATTTTAAAAAATATATTTTTTTATTTTTTGTTATATCTCACCCACGAAAGGTTGTAAACCCATACTATTAAAGTCGTTAGTAGGCTAAGGATCAAAATAATTCCGGAACGAGCACTAAAATTCATTACCGGCTGAAGGCTTTCATCGATTCCACAGCAGAATGTGCAGCAATTGTTTTTTTTAGTTTCGAAAGCGAGAAAAAAAACACACTATCCACAGGATAATCAGGCCGTCTGCAACTCTATGTTAGTAGTATTTATTTTCCCTAAGAAACTGTTGCTGTGCATTCTACTGTGGAATCAATGAAAGCCTTCAGTCAGTAATGAATTTCAGTATTCAGTGTCCGACCCCGTTTATTGAGGGATCTGAAGTGGCTTAAAAGTTGGGTCTTTTAGAGTATGGTTCCAAACAGTGGCGGCCGGTGAAAATTTTAAGTGGAGGTGCTGCATATACAAAATAAAAATTAAAAAAAAATAAAAAATTTTTTTTCCTAATCAGTAATCAATTTATTAATAAATAAATTTACATATTAAAAAATTGTTTTATTAACAATATTTCACCCTCACCACGAACACGCACCAATAATAAAAGTTTCGTATCTCACAGAAATAACGCGTGCAAGCATACGATACACTTGTAACGTGCAATGACAAGCGTAACGAATATCAGCGAGTCAAGCTGCAATTGCGCGATAATTCTCACACTGCGTTAGATTACAGTGCATTTGTTTCGTGTAACGATAATTGAAAAAATATAATTCTTTTCATATTTTCAACAGTGACACTCGTCATAATTCAGCCCTGTATCTATAATAAATAAATAATTATATGTTATTTTACCAAAATAAAATAAAATTTACAAAAAATAGTTCACCCTCACCACGAACACGCACCAATAATAAAAGTTTCGTATCTCACAGAAATAACGCGCGCAAGCATACAATACACTTGTAACGTGCAATGCGAAGCGCAATCGGCGAGTCTGGCCGCGATTGGTCGAACGTGATAATTCCGACACTGCGTTAGTCGCAGTGTATTTGTTTGGTAATCTAAAGCGTTAATCGAACAATTCCAATTATTAACTATTCAATCAATGTCGAAACATAAGCCGTAACCTTTAACATGTTGTATTGCATTTATATAATGTTGTAAGCATTGTTATTATTTATAAACGCAAACAAAATTTAATTTTTTCATTTTTTGCTTGGGGGGGGGGGGGGGTACTGCAGTGTCGCAGTGCTTATGTACGAGCCGCCACTGGTTCCAAATTATCTTCAGACCATTTCCAAAACAGTTTCTCTCTTTCTCTTCCTGCTTGCGTTGAATGTAGCACGAGAATCACCACCACGTGAAAAGGTTGGCTTGTGTGTAATTACGCTCAGACCTTATCTTCTTTCTCCTGTTCATTATCTCAAATCATACCTTTCCTTCTTACACACATTCCTAATCCAAGTTACGAACTTCAGTTCTATGTCCTCTCCATGTTTCCTGTTAGATAAATTCATCAAACTACGACTACCCAATCGATTGTCGTAACCACGAGCGATACACTCACCCTGTGCACTTAGTGAATCTTCTTTGAATATGACCGATTCTTTTGATATTCATTAAAAATTTGAGTTTGTAAATTTGTTAGTTATAATCCCATGTTGACGTGACCAATGAATTAAAATAATTTCTTCTACAAGTGAAGCTTCTTTAAATTAGGCCTGCGATATTCTTGTCTTTAGTAGTTGTCTTATAAGTATGGTTCCTGAATTAAATCCCATAGTAACCACAATATCCAAATCTTGTTTTCATTAACGCTTTCTAAATCCTGTTCCTTCAACGTATGAACATTCCATTACCAGATCGCACGTACTTGCATTGTTCGCATTAAATTTTAAACTCTGATGCCCTGTTCATTGTGAAATCTTAAAATCATTTTAGAGGAATGTGTTAGCTGTTCCTACCATTCTAGTATCATTGATCGTATTAAGAAAAAATCATGAAAAATAAATTTGAATTTTGAAAAAAAAAAAGAATTCCGTTAACCAACTTCCTTCCGCTCACTCTCTTCTGTTACGTAATTTTTGGCAGAGCAGCCCTTTCTCGCTATCTGCTTTAATCTTCCCGTAATACTCACTTCCTACATGTTAATAAGTGGTACCGTACTATACTGCTCTTTTCGTGCGGAAATGCCGCGAGGATTCGGCTTCGATTTTCTGATCTGAACCCAAATGAATGTTTATGGGATAACTCAAAATGAGCAGCCACATTGATTCATATTCCCAACTATTCCGCCTATTGCTCTTGATTGAGCATTTCTAGGCTTGCAGTCCTTTCCTCTTGAGGGATCTTTCGCGATATGCAGCCCGCTTTATGAATTCGATCTACCCATACTCATACTATTCTTCAGCTCTGACAAGAAGAATTTTATTGAAATCTGGTATCTA
Source organism: Typopeltis vanoorti (assembly GCF_054136105.1). NCBI lineage: Eukaryota > Metazoa > Arthropoda > Arachnida > Uropygi > Thelyphonidae > Typopeltis > Typopeltis vanoorti. Next base: position 173,632,978 of record NC_143550.1, read on the forward strand.
GGATATTTGCTAAAATTTTAGGTCTTCAGATTTGATTTTAGTCGGACCATATTTAGGGAAAATAAGTAAATAAATAAATAAATAAAATAAAACGGTATTGTATGTCTTTAATACTATATATGTTACATTTGGTTAGAATTATTACAGTCGAAACAGCCAAGACTAAGATGCCTGTGTATATCTGATACTATAAAAATGAGCCTGTCAGTAATGAGACGGGCTAATTCACCCTCAGATGAAAAATGTTCTTCGCGTGTTAGGCCGGTTCAAAACCTGGTCTTTCCAACAGAAAAGCAAATATTTATAAAATCAAGTGGATATTAAATCCAGCATTATTTCAAAGCTGAATACAGAAACTATAAAAGCTTCGTATGAAATTTGACCAGAGAGCTTACGGGAATACTCGCCAGTATTTATGCGTTGCCCTAGGACCTTATAGGAGACATGCCCGCTATGCATTATATTAGTAAATACTTTTATACACCGACCGAGAGTTCGCTTACGAAAAATACACCTCTCCGATGTTTCAAGTTCCTTAGTACTGAGAGTTTTTGCTCTCTTAAGGTTTCTGCCTGGTCTCTTAGGAAAACCAACCAGTTTGAAACAGCCATCAGGCCAGTAAAACTTGATCAAAATGGACCAATAGGCGGCGAATATATGGACGCTGTCATAGCGGGCATGTCTCCTATAAGGTCTGCTAGGACAACTCGTAAATACCGGCGAGTGTATTCCCATAAACTCTCTGGTGAAATTTCATGCGAAACTTTTATAGTTTCTGTATTCGGCTTTGAAATAATGCTGGATTTAATATCCACTTGATTTTTATAAATTTTGCATCGCTGAAGTGAAGCCTTTTGGCTCTTTATTATAGAAAAGCAAATATGTTGCAGGGTCGTCGCCAGATTAGATCGCTCCCTGAGGCAAACAATTAAGTATCGCCCCTGATTATAAAACAAAAATATAAGAATCGCCAATTGCTATTTTGTTTTTATTACAAGAGAAACATTAATGCAAAACGATTACATAATAATATTAATCAAATGTTTGCTTTACGGGGATATCGCACAATAAAACTTTATAAGCTCTTCTAAATTTAAATTATAAGCTATGTCTGCCTCTATTCGATATAATTGCTAGACCAACCGATCTTTCTTAGGTCATTGCTATTCGCAAATAATTTTTAATCATTTTACGCTTGAAAAACTTCTTTCCACACTTGCTACGCTAACAGGAATTGTTATCATAGCGACAGCACCTAAACGCAATATGGCTGAACGAGCGTCCTTATTAAGCCGCGCCGTGAGGCAGGCTGCCTCTATGCTACACCCTGTCGACGGTACTGATGTTGTGACTGCTATGGAAGCACATCACGTGAGACAAAAGTGACTTTCAGTTGTAGTAATCAATGACACTCCAAGAATGCACCATTACGAAAAGCACATTTTTTTATAATTATTTCAGATCATTCCATACTTTTTTGATAAATTATTTTTTTAAAAAATCATGATTTTGAATTCATATTGAAATGTATCAGAAGCTTACCTAATATTACTTCTTTTCTCATTCATATCCTCCTTTCACGTATTAGGCCTCGTGGCCCGAAAAACCCGAGTTTCTGGATGCAAAAACGCCCTACCTCTATATGAGACCGGCTAACTCACTTTTAGTCGAAAGAGACCAGATAAGGTTCCTCACGTCACTGACAGGAATCGAACCCAGGTCTTTCCGACAAAAGGATTACCGACTGAGTTACGGAGGCTCTCTCATCCATCTACCTGTATTGTAAGTTGTCCATGAATCCAACGGGAATTAGATTAAAAAAAAAAAAATAATAATAATTTCGGCTGGGACATAAATATAAGTCTTTGAATGATAAATATTTAAAGCAAAAGCAAAAGAATAAACTTTAGATTGTTTCTTTTAATAAATGTTTTTTTCTTACACATCATTTTAGTATCGGTCGTAAATCGGACAGACCGTCAGAGCATTATCTAGTCAATCGCAAGCGTTCTTTATAATTATTCCTCCTTCCATAAGTAATTAATAAGTGCCTTCAACTAAACGTCGATCACTAGGAGACTGAAAAACAAAAGTAGCTACTCCACTTAAAGAGAAAAAGATTGACGAGCACTGACGGATATAAAGGTGATCAGTCTTGTATTACTCTATTTAGTTATTTTTGTTCAGCTTAATTGCATTTATCGTTAATTTTTCTTAATGAAATCAAATGCAGGAGCTACTTTCTTTCTAAAGTTACCCTGTGCAGTTTAATTAACTTTAATAAAACATTAAGCACACGGATACTGTGGGAAGCATAACAGTTAGGAATCAAATCAGTAAAGGAGGTTTCTTGTCTCGCATTTTTTTCAAGATTACACATATCTGGCCGAACACAGGCGAGATCTGGGATCGTTACTGAAATTTATCGATCCATTTCTGTGCTTTTTAAAATATATCGTTTAATACCATTTTTTTTTTTTTTTATCAAACTTGCTTGACATTTAACGTGCAGCTGAAAGCGTACAGTTGCTATAACAATTGAATGACATCGCTTTGCAAAAATTGGCGTCGTTAATTATTGCAGATCGCTCTTCAATTAAAGTAAATAAAATAAAATAAATACGAAATAATAGTGACATCCTCGTTGTTATTTCGTACTATGACTTCAGTGTGGAGGCCACAAGTTGTATGACTTCTGGAATCATTTGCATACTTGTTCGCAATACTGTAGCTATCACCGCAAAATCCTGCGGTGGGTTGAGACCATAATAGTAGAAAATGTACAGGCCGAGCTATCAATCCCGTTTTTCAAATAGCCATTTTTTAACCGAATTAATTGTAGTTTAATTAGAAAAGCTTTATTACCTTTATTTGTGGGATTTCATCAGTCAACTTTTTCTAATCTGTTGTCGAATACGTAATATTAGTAAGATTGCCTTAAGCTTTTTCAACTGGATGAAAGCTTTTTCAATCCGAACTAGTGGAGCTTCAGAATGCTTTTCCGACTTTAAATCTCCTTTTTACGTGCGTTTCAAGAATGAGTAATCTCTTTTTTACCACTCCTTTCAGGTGTACGATATAACCTCGTCGTTCTGGTTTGGATACTTTTAATGAAATTTGACGCTTGAGATAGATGGTCTTCCCTAAAGAAGTTATCGCGTCGTCTCAGGGTTGGTTTAAACAGGCCATTTTTTAGTAGCAAATGATTCGAAGTGATATGAAATCATATTCTACCATATTATACCATGGCAGTTTATTTATTCGTGTGGTTCCCCCGTTCCTCGACCGCCCTTTACGACTGGTTAAGCCCTCCTAATGAGGGATTAAGTGTGTATTTTTGACTGTAGCAGCGTGTGTTCACGGGCCCAGTTTTCCTGTTCCGAGGGACGAAAACCCCGAGTTTCTGAGTGAAAAAAAACCTCCACCTCCGTATGAGACCGGCTAACTCACCTTTAGTCGAAAGAGACCAGATAAAGGTTCCTGGATGGGAATCGAACCCAGGTCTTTCTGACCAAAGAGCTTCGTCTATACTGACTGAGCTACGGAGGTTCTACTATGGGTAATTACAGAATTAAGTTAATACGCTTCCTTAGCGCACTTTGAAGAACGATGGGATATTTTGCCTTTTGATTAGAAAAGACCTGGATTCGATTCTCATTATGGTGAGAGAATCTTGACGTGGCTTTTTCAATTGAAGGCGAGTTAGCCGAGATCATGCGGAGGTAGCTGGGTTTTTCATCCTGCATACAGGCAAATGGATCTTAGTACACACGCCGTCTACAGACAAAAGCTTCCATTAGTGGTGGTTGATGGCGCTGGGTATTTGATGGATTGTGGCGTTGTGTGTGTAGAGTGGAGTGCGCTATCCTCCTTCTTTGAGTTTGTGAACTCCTTGGATGTGTCACGTAATAATAATAACACTAAACGCTTACACGGAATTTTTTCGGAGACGGGTATTATTCTCCTAATATGGAATTTTTTTTAATTGACCTTTTCTACGTTGATATGCTGTCAGTCAGCTTGGGTAATGAATTGGTTGGTGACGTGGCATTATATATATATATATATATATATATATATATATATATATATATATATATGTATATATATATATATATATATATATGTGTGTGTGTGTGTGAAAAGTTTTTTTAATTTGGAGATAATATATATTATTAAGGATACCAAGTAATTTTATAAACTTTTTTTTTTTTTTACTCTTCCCAAGTAAGCAAAACAGTTAAGTTTGCGCCTGAACGTAGTTCAAGTCTGAAGGTAGTGCAATACCAGGGCAACTCGTTGTAAAGGTGGGTAAAGCTCTGATCACTATTCTTAGTATTTCCCATAATATAAAACACATCTCACTAAGAGATGTATACTGTTATACATTATGGGTGGGGGGGTCACTACCCAGACCGGTTTCAACCTTATGTATAGGTGAAGCGGGCTCTAAAAATAAGACGATCCCGAAAGATCGTCCAACTCAGCGTTGTCCACTCGATGACTGACTCACCCCGTCACCGAGAAGAACTTCTCAGTATTGGCTCTACCCAGTGGCAGGCTCACCCCACCACTAAGCAAGACCATAATCTCAGCGGTGGCCCCACTCAGAGACAGGCAAAAACCTACCTCCAAGTGGAGCCTCTCAAAGCCAGATCCGCCCCGCACCGGTTTCAACCTTTTTTGAATGTAAAAATGAAACGCATTCTAAAAATAAGACGATCCCGAAAGATCGCCCAACTCTGCGTTGTTCTACTCAATGACAGGCTCACCTCGTCACCGAGAAGAACTTGTCAGCATTGGCTCTACCCAGTGGCAGGCTCACCTCACCACCAAGCAGAGCCATAATCTCAGCGGTGGCCCCACAGGCAAAAACCTATCCCCAAGCAGAGCCTCTCGGAGCCCCCGCCGGTTTCAACCTTATAAATAAGTAAAGCCGTCTCTAAAAATTCGGGCGATCCCTAGGCCACTCAATTGTGGGCGAAAGACCGTCCATCTGAGCGTTGGCTCCACTCAGTGATGGCCTTCCACCCACCACCACCACCACCACCGAGCAGAACCGCTCATATATATTCCGAAGGAAAGCATTCACCGACAAAGCCCCTCAACGGGCCTTACCGGAAAACACTTTCCCCGAAGACTCAAATTGCTTCCTTAAAGCAAAAACCTTAAGAGAGCGAACTCATAATAGCCCCTCACCGGTTTCAACCTTTGTTTGAGGTGTCCTCAGTGAATAGCTAGACCCTAAATACCAAGGTTTTTAGTAAAACAAAGCCTTTTCAACTTTACCTATACAAGTTGTTACAAGGTGCTTTTACTTTGAATAAGAAACTCTGGATGAGATAAAGATATGAAAAGTTTTTTACCTTTGGGGATATTATATATTAAGGATACCAAGTAATTTTATAAACTTGTTTTTTTTTTTTACTCCTTCTCCCAAGTAAGCAAAACAGTTAAGTTTGCGCCTGAACGTAGTTCAAGTCTGAAGGTAGTGCAACACCAGGGCAACTCGTTGTAAAGGTGGGTAAAGATCTGATCACTATTCTTAATATTTCCCATAATATAAAACACATCTCACTAAGAGATGTATACTCACTGAGGAGACCTCAAAAACGGTTGAAACCGGTCTGGGTAGTGATCCTCCCCACTCATAATGTATAATAGTATACATCTCTTTGTGTTTTACATTATGGGAAATTCTAAGAATAGTGATCAGAGTTTTATTCACCTTTACAACGAGTTGTCCTGGTGTTGCACTGCCTTCAGACTTGAACTACGTTCAGGCGCAAACTTAACTGTTTTGCTTACTTGGGAGAAGGAGTAAAAAAAAAAACAAGTTTATAAAATTACTTGGTATCCTTAATAATATATATCCTTTCTCAGCCAAGTCAGTCTTGGTTGTGAGAGGATATATTCCTCCTTCCTGTAATATGGCCTGTTTCGAACGTGGTTCTAGCTAGATGAGTGCTGTCATCCTAAAAAAGTTTACCTTTTCTAGTTGGTGAAAATGTCAACTAGACTTCCAAATCGTAAATGACCATCGCCGACGATACACCACCGCAGTGCTTATTGGAGGCGAGAAGTGACTATTGCCATATTTTGTCTTATAGTAGAATATCCAATTTTTGTTCCTTCCCTTTCTTCTTACATCTGGTGCTGTGGCTGGCCTTGCTGGGTACGCTTCGTTTTCCACACATTTAGTATCAATAGGAAGATTAGTATCAATATCAGCCCGCACTTCAATTTGAGTGTATGTAGTAAAGCGGTTTCCGCAGGTAGGACGCTAGATAGTATAACAGATCAAACCTATCGTGAACACTTCGAGAGGCTTCACAATCAGTTGGAGAATAAATCTTTCTGCTTCATACTCTACCAGGTTGTCGAAGCCACGCTGCGAGTGGGGTTTGAACACGAAAGACAGCCTAAAAAATGATTAGTGTCACTGCAGTTTTTTTTAATCTCATACAAAATCCAACAACAACAACAAAAAAAAAAAACCTGAAAAGAAACTGAAACAAAAAAGACAAAATTCCATTTCAAAAACACTACCAACATTGGGCTTAATATATACCGACATCGGTGATGTCCACCATTACTGATAGACGTCAACTAGATTTTCTATTCATTACTGAATTTCGACAGGCATCGTCTACGACTACAGTTCACCTAAACTTTCACAGTACATCATGCATGATGTCTTCCGTAAGAGGAGGGAAAATGCGCTTTTTTCAACTCTGATATTCCTTGCTATTATCATACCTGAAATCCCTTTATATGACCTGCTTTGTCTCCAGATTTCCTTACCCTATTTTGTTGCCGTCATTTACTGATTTTACCACTCTCCTAATTCTGATGGTTGTACTGACATTTTTTGATGGGCTATCTATTTTTGAAAGTTGATCACATACAGTCTAATTACCCAAACAGGCAGCTAATCTTCCTTGGAGACTTCAACGTACATAATTCTGACTACCTCTCCTTTTCTAATTTTGCACTTCTCTTCCAGACCAGGCTGGAAGAGAAGCTGATTGTTGCTATCAGTAATGATCTAAATGCAAATTGTTAACCTACCTACCTACCAAAATTGCAGATAATCTCCATCATTCTCCGAACGCCTTGGATTTTTTCTTAACCGGTTCTTCCTTCAAATACGCCGTTAGCGTTAACTCTCTTGTTGGTAACTCTGACCATAACGTTGTCCATATTTCTTTTTCTACAGATTGCCCACCCCCTTCTCTCAGCCAACCTTAGCCTCGTATCCTTGTGGCATTACAATGGTGCCGATTGGGATGACCTTCTGGATTTCTTGATTATTCGCTTCTGTTCTGCTGATTAAAGCACTTGCACTGATCTAATAACTAAAATTATTCTTGCTGAGTTTAGTACCTTTATTCTTCACTCCATTCAGAATCCCAAACCCCTTATCCAAGCCTTGATTTTCCAACGAATGTGCCAAAGCTAAATATGCAGTATACACTCAGTTGCGCAAGATAAAAACTCCAGTTTCTCACTCAGCTTATAAATTCTGTTGGAATGGAGTTGAGCAAGTCTTACTATGTTTCTATTTTCTCTTATCCTGGTGGAGCAATGGCAACATCTCTAAACATAAGGCAGACCTCTGAGCATCAATCCTTTCTTCCAACTCGTATGTAGATGACCAAGGCATCTTATTTTACCAAGGCATCAGATATTACCAAGGCATCAAATTTCCTCCCATTAATCCACGAACTACCTACAGCATGACTCCTCTGATCTTTTGCAAGAAGGATATCGGAAAAATACTCAATAATCTGATGCTAATAATCCTCCTAGTTCAGATAGTATCCTCCATTTCTGCTAAAACTCATGTTCCAGAATTAACGCCCCTTACCAATATAAGTGTCATACCCAATCAGCATATACCCAATTACATGGAAGCAAGCTTTTATCCAACTGTCCCTAAGAAGTGAGGTAAAAGTCAAAACGTGATGGAGAAGGTCGTCAACAACCAGTTTCTTCGCTAGCTGGTGATCAATACCATCTCGTCCTATAGCAAACTTCTTCACTAACCTTACCACCTTTAGCCACAAGCCATGGAAAGATTTGGAGAAACTCATGTGGTCGCTTTTGATTCCAAAGCATTTATTCCAGTCCTGCATCATTGGTTGCTCATTGCGTGTCATGATAGATGGTTCCTTTTTGATTTTCCATTAATGCCAAAGCAATCCAAAGCTTAGTACTTTCACCTCACTCTTTCTTCCATGCATCGATGATCTTCTTTCACTAATGTCCGCTTCTATTCATAGCTTTGCTGATGACAGTACATTCCATTCCTATTCGTCATTCAGAAAGTCTTGTAATGCTTTGATGACTCGGTCTTCAGGATCTATGGCCAGTGCATTAAACACTGATATTCTAGCCATTCTCAAGTAGGTTGAAGATGATTTAGTAAATTTTTATACCTTTTGATATATTTTACACGCCAAATAAAATAATTTCTCCCTTCTTGGAGATGGGCTGACTTTCACATCTAGCCTCCTGGCATAAACACGTCGTGTCGATAGCCTCTTCATCTTCCAGACGAGCATGGTATTCTTTTTCATTCTAAACATTACGTCCTTTCTACTCAACTCATAGCATTTTAAAAATACTATATTCACCCAACTTTGTAACATTATTTTTACATCTGGGTAGTGCACCAAAAAATCCTTCGGAATGCTTGATTGTATCCAGAAAAAGCTATTCGTTTAACAGGGGACCCTACTCTCACCGACTCCCTCCAATCTCTGTTTCTGTATTGTCTTTAAGGTATTCTCATCTCATCTTCCTTTTACCCTCTTTTACCTTGCGATGTCGAGGGTTTATTAATCATCGGACCTCAAACCGTTCACAGGATAAGGTGGTCAGCCCTATGCCCCGATGTATCCTATGTTTGTAGTGTTGAGTTCTCAAAGCCGGTTTGCCTGCTTTGCGGGATGAAAAATCCCAGGATAAACTGGGGTAAAAACCCTGCTGTCCATGCCCACGACCGGCTAACTTGGCTATGGCTGAGGAAGATCCTTCAGTTCCTCGCGTCTCCGACGGGAATCGAACCTAGGACACTTCTTCCCCAGGCATATGGTTGCGAAGCGCACAGCCACTAGGCTAACCGTGCGGACGTTTTTAAAGTATTTCCATTAAATATTTCTCCACCTCCTTCCAATCATGTACGAACAAGAGCAGCTGCTCTTGTTTGCTTACCTCACCCTTCACTTCATATATCTCGATCCTTTGGATCAGTCTTCTCATTACTGTTTTCCCTAACAAATACACCCATCCCCACTTCCGCCTTCAAGAAACACGTTAACGGATTCCTTTCTTAGCCTAACTAGTCAGTCGAGCCCTGAGTGGTGGCTGAGTGAATAACATCTCGACTTCCCAACTGAAGTTCTAATCGACGAAAGTAAACAACTACATCTTTGATGCAGTGAGATTAGAACTCAGTTTCACTGTTTGTCTTGAAAGCAAGGTTCCGCAATTATCACATCCTTAGTGGTTAATCCTATTTCTATAGTGTACTTGACATTAGGCCGCTGTTTTGCCTCAAAAATGTTTTTCGCTTTAACTGTTATTATATTATTGGTATGGCGAATGAAAGTTAAGGTGTGGATCAAGCGATACATTCAGATACTTAAGGATAATATAATAATGGATAGTTGCATTGTGAAACTTTTGCTTTCCAATATCTCCATGGCTTTATTCATAAGTATTTTAATATGATCCATATTTGTTCTTATATTATTTGAATTTTATTTTATTTGTTTAGATATTTCATCACAACCGGGGTGATGAAATCTTCCTGTGTGTAATCTTTGAGCGCGCGCATTCATTTTAGAAAGATCCTAAACAGTAATAAAAAAATAACTTTTTTTTTCTTTCCTCCTTTACTTTATGAACGCCGAAGTTCTTCAAATTGATACGCGGACCCGAGAACACAAGTAATTGTTAGATTTAACTAGTTAAATCATCAGCTATATATGGTGTCATACCAGGTCTTGATACTTCCCTGAAAATGTTGAAATGCGCGTTTAATATAAATATAATTACGTTATTAGAAATTTAATTACTTTATTTATTTATTTACCGTTTTTCTTTATCAATTAAGTTTAAATCTTATTGCTATATATATATATATTTTACCATACCTGCAATCCTTGAACACATTTCCTTCATCTTAATTGGCCCTTAAATATTTCCTAATAAATATCAGTTATTTAAATCCTGTGAAATTTGTGATATTTTATAAAACAGAATGTTGTTCAATGGATAACGGTCTCGTATACGGAAGTGGCAGGGTTTTCTTTCCAGAAACTCGGATTTTTCATCCCATAAAACAGATAATAACCAGACCAGAAGAACACACACACATGCAATTAACAGCCACATAGCCTTAGTTGGTTTGGCCGAACTTCCAAATATCCACAACCAACCGACATCAATGGATGATGTAAAACATTGTATTGGATATTCAAATAATTTAGCAATAATTTATTAGACTTCCAAGTATTGTTTTAATGCAAGAATCTATCCAAGTATACCCCCCCCCCCCCACACACACACACATAGCGGAGTTATGGAAAAGACCGATTCTCATCCAGATGGAAACCTTTAGATGAGTTTTTTTCAGTTGACAATTAAACCCGCCAGAGAACGCACATAATTAACAAATGCAAATATATTTGAATGGTAGATCATAATATAGATGGCCTTGCCCGAGACCTGGGACTGGCCGCCATGTATTAATAAGAATGAGTGATAAGGCCATGAGTAATAGTGATAAATTTACAATTATGTGTAGAATTATTTTTGTAACGTTTTCTTCTATTATTTAGCCATTAATTGGCAATATTAATTTATTAAAATGATAAGCATAAGTTCCATATTACGAAGGTCATGCGCTGCTTATTTTTATAAGGAGAGGAGAAGAAAATTTTGAATACTTTTTTAAATGCGTTTTTACCTGGGTTGCGATCTGTTAATTTGTTTGTAGAAGTGTTTAATTAAATCATTCAAAAAAAAAAAAAAAAAAAAAGGCAAGTAGCTTTAAAATTTAAATATAGTTCGCCCACCGATTTGAGGTCTCTCGAAACTACTGCGCATGTCAGAAAAAGGAGAATCCATTCCAATAATAGGGTAATCAGTCTGTCTTCTGGGATGTAATAATAAACAAACTGAGTTTGTTTATTATTACAGGTCGGAAAATTTAGCTTTTCTTTTACTAACATTGCTGTTTTTAAAGTGTAACTATTTTGCTTGTATAACAGTTGGAAAAATGTACGTAGAGTGTTAATACGTGCAAATACTGCGTTCTACATAAAACAATGTCACTTCGCTCCATGATAAGTTTCCTTTTTAAAACAAAATCCGATTTCATGAAGTATTTTCCTTAAAGTTTCTCTTTTCCAAGGAAAATTAATTTTTTCTTTATGCACAGGAATCAATTTCGGAACAGTTGGCACTCTTTTCTCGAATACGTAAAATTCGTGAATAGTTCTTCTTATAACGTCTACATCAAAATCATTCAAAGCTACGGTTTCGATGGTTTTCTTTACTCTGTGGTTTTTTTTTTTTTAGGAGATTTAAATTTTGGCTTACCTTCACCTTTTGATTCCCTACGAATTCTTTTAACAGTCGACCCCGATACGCCCGCAATTGCACTTTTTATGACTTGAGAAAGGGGAACAAGAAGACGGCCTTCTGACGATTCTTTTTCGCAGAATGTCAGCACATTATTCAATATTCTTTTGCAAGAGCTACTGAAACGTGTAACAGTAGAACTTGTTGACTGTACTGGATCTATCATACAAATTAATAATAAAAAAATAATGCAAAAAAGAGAACAAAAATCAAGCTAGTACTAGTGCAGCGACAGACAAGAAAGCACGCGATTTCGCATGTTGGCGACCAATTCGTACATCCTTCATTTCTTTCTCCCCTTCAGCATGAATCGACTATTCTTGGCAGAAATCCAAGAAGGGATCTAGAAATGGTGGGCGAACTATACTATCCCAAATCAAGTATTTAAAAGGAATTTGAAATATTAGTATAATCTGAAATCATATGATATCGAAAATTATGGTAAGTTTCCTGACACCTGAGGGACAAATTTCTTTGCGTTTTAGTTCATTTTAAATTTTCTTTGTAGCTAAATTTATTTAAAGCCTTTATATTTTCTCTCTGGTATACAAATTATCCCCTCCCTCCAAAAGATCACATGACTTCAGGAGAGAAAATGAATGAAAAAAAAAAAAAAAAAAACATGACACAGGTACTATCCAGAGGCCCAGAAATGTAGATATTTTTGTGTCCTGGGATAAATACTAATTATTTGTCCCCCCCCCCCATAAGTCTCCTTTAGTATGCACTATTACAGGAAGTGCTTCGGTAGGGATCTGTATGTTCAGTTCTTCGCAAACCAACCAAAGACCACTGTGGAACTTCATGGGAATGAAATCAATGAATGCTGTATTTTCCTAATAAGTTGGGTTAGTTACAATTACGGGTAATACAAGAACTTCCTAAAGTACAGAAGTAAAATGGTTCCGCAGACCAATTGCTAGTTAGAATCTGACGGTAATGCATTAGGGGGCGCTACAAAAATAATCCTGTCGCCCGCTACTCTGCCAGATCATGCATAGAGGGAGTCCGAATATAGCAATATGCAGGCCCGTACTTATGCACAGGCGCACGAGGCTTAGCTGGGGTCCCGAAAAATTAAAGCCGATTTAAGGGTCCCAAACAATGAAGGAGGGACCTCGGAGCACTCTAGCGCCTCGGGAAAAGTGTAAGTACGGCTCTGGCAATATTATATGTGAGAAGGGAGGACGGGAAACCATTAAAGAGACACATGAACAGGAGGTTGAGTGCTCCGAAGGCATATTTGCGAACACGCTGCATGTCCCGACTAATTAAAAAGTAATTAGTTCCTTATTCCTCCTTAATTACTTGCACACATACGACATTGTTGGGCTTTAAGTTTTGCAACCCTCTTAGATGTGGGATTGATATAAAAAATATGGAAATTATGTTAAAAAAACAGAAAAAACAGAACAAAATACGTTGATTTACATAGAATGACCAGGTAGCAAATTGATTAAAATACAAAACAGCAAAAATCGCATAAAAATTAAGTTCCATCTTCCGATTGTTTTTTAATTAATTTAATTAACTGTAATGTTTTGGTAATGTTTTTTAAAATTAAAAAAAAAATGAAAAGTTTGGGAAATTTCAGATACTCGACATAAATCACATTAGCACTAGAGTATATTATGAAATGTTATGCAATGATATTTTTACATGGAATATATTTTTTCCTTAATTGCTTTAGGTACAATTGCGCTTCCTAGGAACATAAAATGTCTGTACTGTGGCGCCATCTGATGAGTATTAAACTATGCAATATAATCTTTATACAAGTACAATACAAGCACGTACACTAGACACAGTTCAGAAACAAAATAGTTGTTATTGATAACTGAAGTCAACAATGTTTCGGAATTGTTATGCAATAGTTTTGCAACCTTTCGTGTGAGATGTGAGGTCGATAAAAAAAAATTGAAATTGTGTTAAAAGATAAAAAAAAAATTGGTGGTTGGTTTGTATGGAATTACCAAGTAGTAAATTAATAAAAATAGAAAATGAAAATAATTGCAATAAATCACGTGCAGCCACGTTAATTTTTTTTTTCAGACGATTTGAACCTTCAGATGAGTTTCATCTGCATTTATTCCGCATCAAACAAAAATCTATATAAATCATATTAGGACAGGTAAAACATTCTTAAATTAGCTAATTGAAATAGTAGACGATGTCATTGAAAAGTTATGAAATGATATTTTTTCGATGGCTTACTATGAAAACGTTTCTATAATATTGCTTCAGGTTTCAGCAATTGCACTTGACCTAGGATATAAAGCTATGTTAAAACGACTGTACCGTGGCGCCATCTAGCAATCACTATTAAGCTTAACACAACATAATGTTTATATGCAGTACAAACATGTAGACACAATAGAATGTATACGTCTATTAATTATCAAAATAGTTATTATAGATAATAGAAATCAACCCACATTTCGAATTGAAAATAAGGCCAGAAGTTTTGCATTCATTTTCGGTTATAACTTCTGTTATAAATAAAAACGGTTTTGATTCTCTATTGTGCCAATGTGTTTTCATTGCGTTTATTTTTCACAGGTTCCATTGAAGGTTAAGGGTAAATCGGATGGGAACTTAATAAGGCAACATATATGAGAATAATAATAATAATAATACACATTTAAATTACACAATATTATAATAATTATGGTACACATAATAAAGATATGTTAAAAATAATACCATAAAATATTCGTCGTTTCACAGGTTTATTTAATACACTGGTGTCCAAAAACCTAAGGACAAGCACTATTTCTGAAGATTACAGCCGCATATTCAGACGAATCAACTTGTGGCAATTTGTATAATTGACGATTTCGAGTAGAAAGTGTGTATACATTCATATTTTCGAATCGCAAGCAAAGGGATCACGTCGTGGCACTCGACAGGATAAAAAGCAAAAGGCTGCGCTAAGCGAATTGTGTTTGAAGGAAGCTCTTTTCATGTAGTCAAATGGATGAATAACACCATTAAGCTTGAGCTGCAAAGAAAGAAACAACTATGGAGGGAATTTAAGGAGAAAGGTGACCGGCAGGCACATGAACGATATAAAGCGCAGGCCAGAAGGGTAACGAGTGTGGTAAGAAAAGCAAAAACGGATTATGAAAGACCATTAGCCATGCAGGCTAAAGAGAATCCCAAACAGTTTTTTCGATATGTTGCAAGTAAAAGAAAAAATGTACATGGCAGAATGATTTTAAAGAATGCCGATGGTAGGGAGGTAACCGAATCAGTTGATATAGTAGAATTACTGAGTGCTTTCATAGTCCGTATATCATCCTGGTGGTGACATTGCAGAAATGGAAGAACCAACAGCTTATATAGGAATTGTGGTGAACGAAGTGAAGGTGAATAGTCTATTACAAAACCTGAAAAAATGTCAATTCATCTGCGGAATTGGATGGTATACCAGCTCGTGTCGTACGAGAAGCGGCTAAAGAATTGTCAGTACCCTTGACCATTTTGATTAATTTGAGTCTCGGGTCTGGGTTAGTCCCGAGGGGTGGAAAGAGGGGAAAATAGTTCCACTACATAAAGGAGATTCCAAGGCTGCTGTTGAAAATTACCGGCCAATCAGCATACTGTATGGGGGACAACGTGGTTTTGTGAAGGGTAGATCATGCCTCAGTAACTTGCTCACGTTTTATAACACAGTGACGGCTGAACTGGATAAGGGTAATGGGTTTACAGTGATTCTACTGGACCTTGCTAAAGCCTTTGACAAGATACCACATGGAATTCTAATCAGTAAACTGCAGCATATGGGGATGGATATAGGTTTGGTGAGATGGATAAAAGGGTGGTTGGTGGAGTGGTTTATTCAGAGAGTGGTTTATTCCGGAGTAGAGTCCAAAAGACGGCCTGTGATTAGTGGTGTGCTGCAGGGTTCTGTTCTTGGACCACTACTTTTCAATTTGTTCATTAACGATATAGGAAAGAATCTGAGAGGAAGTTTTCACTTGTTTGCTGATGATGCAAAGTTGGGTAGAGCAATTGTGAGTGCACAGGATGTCAAAATTTTTCAAGATGATTCGGATAGTTTGGAGGACTGGGCTAAGGAAACTGGATGTTAATTTAATGTGGCAGAGTGTAAGGTTATGCATTTTGGGGTGAAAAGATTAGAAGCAGTATATCACATTGGTGGAACTCCAGGATGAGGCCAGGGATTTGGGAGTGTTAGTGGATAGGGAGTTGAATTTTAGGGGGCACATCGCAAAAGTGGCTAAATCAGCTCATCAAATCACTCGGTTGTTGAAAAATACTTTGACAAGCAAGTTATTGTACCTCTGTACCGAGCCTTAATAAGACCTCATCTCGACTACTGTGCTCAGATATGGGCACCAGGGTTTCTCCTTGATGGGGAGAAGGTGCAGAGGATCCAGGTGACGAGTGACCAAGATGATAGCAGGTCTATGGAATGAACCTTATGAGAACAGATTGAAGATTTGTGGGTTGCAGAAATTGGTTGATAGGCGGAAAAGGAGTGATATGATTGAGACATTCAAATTACTGAAGGGTTTTTATAAGATTAATTCAGAAGATTTTTTGAGAATAGGACTGGTGGTGGGAGGACTAGGGGCCATACATGGACGCTGGGCAAGAATGTGGTTAACAGGGGTGTTAGAGCTAGGTTTTTTACTTGAAGAGTGGTGCATGAGTGGAATAAGCTGCCAGAGTCTGTTGCCATGACTGTGAATGAGTTCAAGACGAAGTATGATAGATAATGTGTGAATGTCGAATAGTTGTTCTTGACATGATGTTAGGGCCTCTCTCGATGAGTCTGTCGACTCCTTGGAGTTGCCCGTAATAATAATAATAATAATAATCAAGTTGCAAACTTGGATGTCTCAAAGACATCACAAGATGATTTCACTTGGTGAAGAATCATTGAAAAGCTTGAAAAAAGCCGCAGAATTACTGATGTTGCTAGTAAGTTTGGAATCTCGCATAGCGCTGTATCCAATCTCTGAGCAGCGTTTCACACCAATGGAATGTGTTCCAGACGTTTGCTAAGCGGTCGCCTTCATTCTACCACGGAACATGAAGACAGATTTCTGGTTATAAAAACAAAAGGTAGGTCAGCTTGCAAGTCAGTATGCAGATATCTCGACAAACTGGCCTGTACTCCCGAAGACTGTAGTCTGCGTCCCTTTATCCACATCTCAGCACGTTTTCAGTAGTGTTGTATTCATAAAAATTGGACAAGACACGAATAGGCTAATGTACTCTTTACGGATAAGCCGTTTTAGTCTTTCCTCCAATTCTAGAGAACACTTGATCTGGCATGAAAGTGGCACTGCAAGAATGTTCTTGAAAAGGATAGATATGGCAGTGTTGGGGTTATGGTGTGGGCAAGCATTATGCTTAATGGACGCACCGAACTACAAGTGCTGGAAAGAGGGATTATGACTGGTGAACGATATTGCAACGAAGTTTTTCAACGTCATGTTCGATTTTCCGTGGTGCTGTAGGCGAAGAATTCATTTTTATGGAAGACAATGCCACACCACATCGTACACGAGCAGTGGAGATACTTCTAGAGACCGATGATATTAATCGAATCCAGTAGCCAGCACGCTCTCCAGATCCCAATTCCATAGAAAACATTTGGTACCCAATAGGAAGACGCATTACTGCTCTAAATTCCCCTACAGAAAACGAACAAGGCGTCCTCCTTGCTCTGAAGGAAGAGGAGTGGCCCGGTTTGCCTCAAGAACTCCTGCATCACTCGGTGCTAAGCATGATACGACGTTATGAGAGTTGCATCGCAGTTCGGGTTGGACATATTCCATACTGAAATGTCTCTCCGCATAGTTTTCTGTTAATCTCTAAGCACTGTACACTAATTCCTTGCCTACGTCCTTAGGACATTTGTAACTTTTACTAAAAACGCATTCTAAGTTAGTATATATGAAATTTATAACAATTTTGTGTAATATGATTTATTACTATGCTGGCAATAAATTTATGTGCAGATTTGTCTGTAGTCATGAAAATTGTTTCATATAACAGGCAAAAAGGTAGTTCGTTCTTAGCTTCTGGACACCGGTGTATGAAATGAATAGAACAAACGCACGCACGCACGTACGTAACAACAAAAAAAAAAAGTGCCATTAATTTTTTAGCATGTTAACAGGGTCAGCTAACACTGAAGTCCAAATTCTTAAACTGAAGCTAGAAAAAAGACCGAGCTAACTTCAGTTCTGATCATCGACATGAGGAAATGTTTTCTGTGCCATTTTTTTCAACCGGTTCTCGACTTAGTCGATCTCTACCACATACAAGCAGGCTTTTCTCCTGGAACTCGATTTTTTTTTTGTCCCATAAACTCAAGAAAATCGACAGTAGAACTTACAACATTTTCAAACTATAGTCCCCTCTACTCCCTATAGGGAATAAAAGGTTAACGGATTTCTTTATTTTTATTTTATTTCATTTTTTAATAATTATGATTAGCGAAGTTGAGGAACACTATTTTCCCATAAAGGAGATAAAGGTAGTTCAGCGGACCTGTTGAGCTTAGGGCGATTTAACAATGCCTCTCAAATTTCTTTCTATCAAAAGGACGCTTTCTTCCGTTTTCTTCCAAAGAACAGTTTTTTGTTTGTTTTGTTTTGTTTTGTTTTCGAGAAGGCATCATTTTCTACAAAATCAGATTCAAGAATCGATGTAATTTTTATGTTCTTCTTCGCAATGAGCAGGGATGGATCTTCCGGATTGACCAAAATATGATAGACCACAGGCGCAAGGAATCTGGCAGGCACCTAAAAGTTCAAAGGAGGACGTTGTAGTCGACTTACGAAGGAAAAGATGAAATTTTGAGAACTGGACAAAACACTACTATAATATTAACTGATAACGATTATTTTCTTCTTTCAGAGATACTTTCAGTTACGCTTTTGATGTAAAGAAAGGAAATATGATTATTTTTATCCTCATAGAAAGAAGATGGAATCTTGTAAATGTTGGTGAAGCACCCTTTGAAATCATTAGCTGCCAACATGGCTTTGTGTTATAATTTTCTTGATATAATAAGTCCTCAGTTCATTATGCAGTGTGATGAACTGAGGACTTATTACATCAAGAAATGCACAATGTTTCAGGTTTCTGACAGGATGATGGCGAGATTACACATGGACATAACGACCTTTTTTCCGAAAGACAGACAGTTAAAGCTATTCATCAGTTTGATCAAGAACCAGAAAATCAAAAACGGTATATAAATGGTGTTCCTCTATTTCCAAAGTGAACAGTTAGAAGTTTAAAAAGCGAACCTGCCTTCTGGCCTATTGCAAAGGATACTGAAAGCAAATTTTGTCATTCCATGCTTTCCTTCTCAGATCCTGATAGCACAATGATAAGACTGAAAGGAGTGGCTGACCTCTTGGTATCAGTCTTATCCTCGAACTCTTGTATAGGCGATCATGGAAAATCCCCTTCCATTATACCACGAAAAGTTCACTGTGTTCTTCCTGTTATCTTGAAAAACCGGAATACGGTACCGATAAGTTTCTAGGCGAGATATTATTTCCCCTCCTCTCCAAATGTATTCAAAATTTGCACTTAAAAATTAACATCCAATTTATATTCACGATTTCATACTTGTCATGGAAGCAAGTCTTTATCCATCCCATCCATTAAAAAAAGGGAGATAAAAGTCAGCCAGCAAGCTATCCTTACGTGAGTCCTCTTGAAGACAGTGCAGGTCATCAACAGCCAAAGTTTTCTTCTACCTGGACACCCACCCATTAATTAGTGATTACGAATATGGTTCTACCATCCTCGTTCTCCAGCGGTTCTCCTAGCCAACTTTATGTATTTTTAGACACAAGTCATGAAAAGATTTAGAGAAACTCTGCCATCTCAAGGTCTTTCTGCCATTTGCGATGGACTCGCCAATTTCTTCTCTGGTCGTTCACCGTGGATGTCATGTTGTTCCTCTTTTTGGATTTCTCTTTGAATGCTGAGGTATCTCAGTGCTCTGCACCAGGGCCATCACCTTCCTCCTACACGTTAAATATTTTCTCTCACTAGCCACGAATCTTTCATAGTTTTGTTGAAAACAGCACACTGTTTTCAACAAATTTCATAGACCATGTAATACTCAAATGACGTGAATAATCTAATGAACATTAACGCTACTTAGGCACATTTTCTGATTGTGCTTAGTAGCGTCAGAATGATCTCACTTCACTTCTCTCACTTCTTAATGCTATTCAGATTTCCAGTCATGATCACATTTCTCTTCTGGAGCACTATCTTCTTGAAAGAGAAACATCATCTCGTGTTGCATCAATAGCCTCCTCATTCTCTAGATGTCTTTTTCCGTTAACGACATACTTTTTTCGCCTATTCAATTCCTAATATAAATACCAAATTCGCTCAACTTGAGAATACTGTTCTCACATTTGGGGAGGGGAGTTATCATCATCACCAGTGATTCTAAGGCACTTAAGCGCCCACGACCTTCCAAGTATCCTTGAATTTCGTAACCGTAATTCTAAGATAAGGTGGTTAATCCTACGACTATAAGTACAATATTCTTTTGTCTGTAAATTACGTATGTTCTACTAGCCGGTTTGCCTGGTTACGGGACGAAGAACCGGAGTTTCACGGAGAAAAAAAAAACCTTCGTATGAGACAGGATAACTCACCTCCAGGTTGAAAAGCCCTGATAAAGGTTCTTCGCGTCTTCGAACCCTGGACTTTCCAACCAAAGGGCTTCGGCTATACCGACTGAACTACAGAAGCTCTATCGTTTGGGGGAAAGGGGTGAAATAAAATGCTACCTAAAATGTTTGATTCTGTTTCAGAAAAGGGCATTTCACTTAATAGATTTTGTGTAGTCCAACAACTTTCTTATAGATACTGTTTCTGCACTGTATCTTTTCTGTCGACATTTTCATAGGTTCTGCTCCACCACCATTTCCTCATCTCCTCTCAGCTGCTGGCCAACGTCCATCCACAGTTTCACTTCAAACTTATCAAACCAGTTTCTCATCCTTCTCCTTCATTCCATCTTCCTCTAATCTTTGGAACATTCTTCTTCACGCCATTTCCGAAAGACTACAATCATCTCCTCTCAGCTGCTGGCCAACGTCCATCCACAGTTTCACTTCAAACTTATCAAACCAGTTTCTCATCCTTCTCCTTCATTCCATCTTCCTCTAATCTTTGGAACATTCTTCTTCACGCCATTTCCGAAAGACTACAACCTTCAGCTGTTCATAAACACACATTAACGGATTCCTTTCTCTTTAATCGCCTGTCACATAAAATATAATTAAAATTGAGTCAAAATTTCATACAAATTTATATAGAATACGTGAGAGCATCTGGATTTTCTTATGCTGTTAAGTAAAAATGTAAAATCATGTAAAAAAGCATGTTGTTATATGAAATAATTCCATATAACCAATTACTGAGCGAGGGATCAGAAGAGTTCCGCAACATAATAAATTACAGAATACTGGAAATATATTCAATACATGAAACATATATTGGAAGATGTTACTTTCGGATAAGCCAGCTGGAATTTAATACAACGGCACAGAATCAGAATGAAATCAAAAAATTCGTAGTGATATGTTTGTGATATGGAATCCGACTGATAAACTCACTAATTTTATCTATCAAACATGATTGATTTGCTTTCTTATTTTTTTTTTTTACTTTATCTTTAAATTATGTAAATGTAAAAAAAGAAAAAAATCAAGAAGGAACAATGATGACTCTACCCATAACTGTCGGATTATTCGTTTTTATTTATGAATTTAATGCGCAAGTATAATGCAATGACAATTACTGGTATACAAAATTATCTGTTTGAAAATAATATTAAGTTAAATAAGGAAAGTATTACGTACTTAAAATTGCAAAATTAGCCTTTTTCCTGTTTACTATAATATGAAACATTTCCTAGCAGACTTGTAAACGTTCTCTATTTCGTAATTTTCCTTTGCAGTTTCCCATGTAACGACCTTAAATACTGGGTATGTAGTTATTGCCTAATTAATGAAACTGAAGGTTAATGAGTGTGCGAATGGCCTCTAAATTATAATAACTAGATTGAAATCTAGTGAAATAATGCACTTTGTCAGAGCAGACGATCAGCCTTATTCTCGTTTTGTTGCTGGTTTTATTAAAAGAGTGACTTGTATATATATTCAGTATACGATCGTAGATAAGCGAAACACACCTATATACTTCGTAAATAACATAAATAATATAACATACATTAAAAAAAAGTCGACTCCTTCATAGATTTGCAAAATATTCTCGTTTTATTTATTTTTTTTCTTTTTTAATGTAGAGGCAGTTACTGTGTACAAGATTATCCGTTTGAAAAGAATTTTCATTTAAATGCAAATGAAGTATCACGTGCGTAAAATTGTAAAATCTGTGTTATTCGTGGTTTTCGTAATATGAAACTTCCCCTTTTCAGCCCGAAGTCGTCTCCGAAGCCATTTCTTAATGTTCATGATCAGTTTTCCATAAATTCAACTCAAATATTCTTTATACAGTTAAAGATTAATTAATCACGTTATGTGGAAGGATAAACCTATTCTGAAATAATGCACTTTTTTTCAAAGGACGAGCAAGCGTTAATCTAGGTTCTTTGTTACTGTCCTCATTATTCTCTAGACCGACCTGAAACACATATTCGTTGAACGGAACGATCGTCGATAAGCGAAACAAATGTACAGGCCTACAGTTACGCAATAGCGATATACAAATAGCATTTGTACCAACGGCTCAAATACATGCATTTTATGTATATTCTAATAATAAATACATGCATGTGTATTTATTAAAATAAAAAATAAAATAAATATAAAAAAATTAAATAAAAAAGTGCGTCTTCGTTGATATTTAACTCGTAACTTCTTTTTTTTTATTCCAATTCAGTTAATACCTGTGTAATATAATCTGTATGTTATTCATGTGTTTATTTATATCAAATACATGCATTTTATGTATATTCTAATAATAAATATATTAAATGCAGAGTATTGCGTTTTATGTACTTAATTAATTAATTGTGTGGAGTTATTAATTGTGTACTTCAAAATTATGAAATGCATGTTCTACCGGAACAAAATAATTTAAGGAAGAACATAAAATAAAAAAGTGCGTCTTCGTTGATATTTAACTCGTAACTTCTTTTTTTTTTTTTTTTTTACAATTCGGTTAATACCTGTGTAATATAATCTGTATGTTATTCATGTCCTTTGCGGTGAGGTGTGACGTGACTATCACTGAATGAAAACCACTCGCTTAACAGGAAATGTAGCAAACATTTCATCCAAATTTACATGTGTGTATGTGTGTCGGCATGTAGATTATTTTAATAACGATAAAATTCTGAAGCGTTTTAACTGAAGCAGAACATGGTAAAAGAGAAGGAACAATGATGACTCTGCCCATAACTGTAGGATTATTCGTTTTCATTTATGATTTAATGCGCAAGTATAATGCAATGACAATTACTGGTATACAAAATTATCTGTTTGAAAATAATATTCAGTTAAATAAGGAAAGTATTACGTACTTAAAATTGCAAAATCGGCCTTTTTCCTGGTTATACGAAAGCCCCAGAAAGAATGCATTATTCTTTCCTCCATTCCAGTATGTTTATTATTATTATTATTATTATTATTATTATATACCGGGCTTCATCATTTTGATAGAGGAAATGAGACCCAATTTTGACCTGTATTTTTTTTTTTTTTTTTTTTTTTTTTATGTTGGGCCCATACACGAGAGGTTCGTTGACAAACTTATATTGCGTTAGTACCGTGTATGGGAACAGATTTATGAAACGAAGAACTTGCTCACTTTGGTTTGAAGACCTGTGCATTTTATTCCTTGGGAAATGTATAGGAGGGAAGGGTGTTACGCAATACAGCAGCAGTGGGGATGAAGGAGGAGGACGATAAACTTCTTTTATGAGTACGGAGTTTGACTGTAAAGGGATGTTGGGTGGTAGCTGAACGTTTCAATGATTTGTTAGGAGAGAGAGAGAGAGAGAGAGAGAGAGAGAGAGGGAATTATTGATGATAATTCTGATGAGCATTTACTATGGAAATATTTATAGAAGATGCATGCAGTAGATACTAGACGCCTGTGCGAGAGTGGTTAAAGTGAGTTGGTATGAGATGAGTCGTTAATCAGGTTCACTGTTCTCGTTTGTATTGCATCAAGTATTTTTAGCGTTGCCTCCCAGATGTGCGACCAGTATTCCATGGATTGGCGGATTTGTGATTTGTATAGAGTTGATAGCTGTTCAGGAGTAAAGTAATGCCTTGAATGAAAGAGGAATCCTAATTTTTTGGATGCCGAGGAGACACTAGTTGTAATGTGTTTATGCAAAGAGAGTTTTGATGTCAAGGTAATCCCAAGAAGAGCGCGCTCTCCTCTTGCTTAGACATTTCCGTATTGTCAAAGGGAAGTCTCGGATAATGATTCTTTTCTTCTTTTTTTTTTTTTGGAAATAAGGCAGAACTATGTTTTGTTTTGCAGGAGATGAAATTGACAAGGTGATCCGATCCCATCGAAGAATAGTTTGGAGATAAGAATTTAGTCTTGCGGAATTGTTGCTCTGTAAGTTGTGGTTGTAATTTAAGTAATATTACTTAATTGATGTCGATTTGGTAATATTCTATCATATCACCTCTTTTCCTCCTATCCACCAAACTCTGCAATCCATATTTCTTCAACCTCTCTCCATAGCCAGCATTCCAAAGTCCTGATATTATCTTAGTCACTCGCCTCCAGACCCTCGCCAATGTTTCCACATCACATTGAAAACCAGGTGACCAAATCTGAGCAAAAACGCAAGTGTGATCTGACCTGTGCTTTATACAGTGGCACAACCACCTCCTTGTCCCTACACGTTACAGTACTTCTTATTATATTGGCACTACGATGTGCAGTCTTTGCAACACTTGCAATATGCCCTCTAGACTTCAGTATACTGTCAGCCATCACTCCCAAATCTTTAATCTCATCCACTTCCTCCCGCAGTACCGCACCGTCAATATAGTACAAGCCTTATATTCCTGTCTTATATGCACTCCAAAAATGCAGCACCTTGCACTTATTAATATTAAAACTACAACCCCACGCCAAGTCAAAAGTCTATTCAAATCTGCCTGAAGAGAATTAACATCAGTAGTTCTACTTATAATTCTCCCCAACTTTTCATCATCAGCAAACAACTGAAGATTCCCAGTCAGTCTACATTATATATCATTTACGAACAAATTAAACAGCAGGGGTCTAAGGACAGAACCCCTGGGCACACCACTGGTCGCCCTTCTTTTTTGAGATTCTACTTCATCATCCACAACTTGCTGGTATCATTCAGAAAGCCAATCTCTGATCCATCTAACCAATATACTTTATATTCCCATCCTCTGCAGCTTGTAAACCAACATATCATGCGGTAATCTATCAAATACTTTTGCAGAGTCCAAGAATATCACTGCATATAATTCTCCCTTATCTAACACACTCGTTACCTTATCCTAAAATGCAAGTAAATTGCTAAAATAAGACCTACCCTTTACAAATCCATGCTGACCATCATCATAAAGAATGCATGTCCATCAACCCAATCCTGTACTCTATTCCTAACCAATCTCTCCAACACCTTGAATACAACTGCAGTTATACACACTAGTCTATAATTGGAAATGAAGTGGTACTATTTTTTGGCTTCTTTCCTCTTCTTAGGAACCCTACTCACTGCAAGACTTTCATTAAACAGCCAGGTCGAGGGCATATCCAACTGTGGTGCACATTCCTTAAGAATACGTGGTGATATGTCATCCATTTCCACAGCCTTATTAATATCTAACCCACCCAACATCTGACACACCACTGATTCTTTCACTTCCAGTTCTCCTAATACTTGTCTTTCTTCTATATATTGCACGCATAATTTACACCAATATGACATGTTCTGATAAAGTGCTTTCAATAATTTTGCTATATCCTTTGCAACGGTCACTCTACTGCCATGACTATTCACCAGTGTCAACCTGCAATAATTATTCATTCTCTTGATTGCCATATAGCGGAAAAATTCCCTTGGATTAACCTTGACCTGAACAGCCAATTTTCTTTCATACTGCACCTTTTCTTTATTTTGTTGTAAAAATTATATTGCATAATATTAAAATAATTAAATAATTAAAAAAAATTAAATAAAATAATAATTGCATAATTATTAAAAACGAAAGCAGCTAGATTCATTCTACTCCTCAAACGCCTTTTATTCCCCATAGGGAGTATGTGGAGCTCTTTTATCCTTAAACTTTATGAAGAAAGAAAACATCTATGATTATTTTAAACGCATCGAAAAAAAAAATTGATTTTGAAACTTTAAAAAAGTTTGAAGGTGATCGAGAGTTTTATGAGAATAATAGAAACCTATGGCATGAGTTACTATAGTATTGTTCTTCTTAAAAGACATGAACTCTACTTGGGAGCCCAATGTATTGGCATCCCTTTATTAGTACTTTTAATTAAAAATTTCAGTTGTCTGTCAGCTGTTTAAAGTTCTCCATTGGTTCAAAAGGAGTAAATGTTCCGATGATCATCTTGAAAACAATGAGACCAGATCTGCGCACATTAATGCAGATGTATGAAGGTCAAGGCCTTATAAAGAGGAAAAAAGGAGGAGGAAGATTGCCTTGTGAGGAGGAAGTCATTCCCCCTTACAAATCAATGTTAGTTACAACATTGTTTTTATTCGCTGGTTGGATTTGCAATATTTCAATGACCTTTGAACTTCAGCTCCTATAGTTCGCCCACCAATTAGAGATCTTTCGACACTTCTGCGCATGTCAGAAAAAGAAGAATCCATTCCGATAATAGGGTAATTAGTCCGTATTGTGGGATGAGTTGTTTATTATTACAGGTCGAAAAATTAACTTCTCTTTTATGATTATTGTAGTTAGCTATGTTGCTTGTATAAGAGTTGGAAAATTTTGCCTATAAAGCACGTGATTTCGCGTGTTGGCGACCAATTCGTACGTCCTTCATTTCTTTCTCCCCTTCAGCATGAATCGACTATTTTTGGCAAGACGCCAAGCAGAGACTTACAAACGGTGGGCGAACAATATCTATCAGAACTCTAGCCGGATCAGTTTCTTATAGAATAATCCCCCCCCCCCCACACACACACCAATGTGCTATGTCTTTAGAGATCTCATCACAGCATAGTGCATAACTGTATATTTACATGCCTATCTTCGCATAATCAGAAAACAGCTGTTTATTTCCCGTCAAATCCCTCCTAAAGTCATGAATGTACAGATTGAATAACGGTGAGCCAATAACTGATTCCTGGAGTACGCCACTGGAACCTTAATTCTTGCAGACTCGCAGTTCCCCCTATACCGCTTTCGATACCAGTCAGCAATCCTCTTAACAAAACTATTAGTGCTGCATGTAATCCAGTCCCATATCCTTCAACTTATGCAACACTTCAATGCTGTAGCCTGTTAAAAGCGTTACAAAGTTCAGTAATATCAAAAATCTCTTGTCTAACTCAACAGTAAAATTATTATAAAAAGTGAGTAAATTATTTAAACGTGACCTTCCTTTACAAAACGCATAGATTCTCTGTTAATCCATTTCTATATGCCAGTTCTTACCTACTTTTCCAGTATCTTCACCATCAGTCCGCAAATGGTAGGCCAATTGTTAGACACTGCAGTCTTTAGATCAAGAGCATAAACAATCCTGCCTTAGCATCCATGTTGAAATCCAATCAGCACTTGTGGTTGTCTTATTCAATTTATGTAACATCTCCAGTACCTCCTCTTCATACACTTAAATCACACTATTCATTGTAGATGTAGCTGAGTTCCATGTCGTCACTTCAGTCTTAGCAAAGTGGGCATTCATTAGCTTCACGATCTTTTCTACATACCATCTGCTTTAGTAAGGTTATTCTTGTACAATCATTCTTTATTTTACTTGCGGCAATATCACCTGGACTGTCATTGGCATGAAAAGCTAATTTCGTTTCATATTCAGACTTAGCTATCTGCAATACTTGTAAGTCTTTTGAAGCTTTGTAATTTTCATAACTAACATCATCTTTATACACACAATGTTCCTTGCACATCATCTTTTTCTTAATAATCTCCTGATTAATAAGATTGCACATCCATTTCACACCACCTCTATTTATTTAGTCTTCGAACCATAGGAA
Organism: Typopeltis vanoorti; assembly: GCF_054136105.1. Lineage (NCBI taxonomy): Eukaryota > Metazoa > Arthropoda > Arachnida > Uropygi > Thelyphonidae > Typopeltis > Typopeltis vanoorti. Next base: position 173,660,882 of record NC_143550.1, read on the forward strand.
TGCATTCCTATATTGACCGTGTAAAGTTGTATTTTTAATGCTTCCCATGCCCTATTAATATCTTTCCCATCCAAGCAACTAATACCATGGAACATAGTCTAGTATCCTCCCCAGTTGGCCAAGATTTCCTGTCTTGTAATTGCACATAAGCTTTTTTGAAGGGACATTCATATATTTAACCACTTCCCAAGTCAGTACAGCATGATTACTGTCATCAACCAACTGCAGAATATCTTTAGCTGAAACCCCTTCTGATTTTCTCGTAATTAAGTCCAACACACCTCGAGTTCCCATGTTCAGGCTGCTTAAGGAAGTCTCTCTCGATAGTTCAATAAATTCGACTTCTTTCTTCTCATGAAATTTCATCGCTAACCAATAAGTCAGCGTTCGGATAATTAAAGACTTCGTGATAATTACAGTTTTGAAACCCGTAAGGCTAATTTGGTTATGCGTTTCATTTTCACCAGCAGCTAATCCAAAGGTGGGTAATAACATCCCATCATGTAATTCATTGTGTTAGACTCGCCCTTTGCCCCACGAAACATCGTTGCTAAATGGCATTCATAGTTTTCCACCCTGACTGGATTCACCATCGCAACGAAGTATGCAAGATATATAAAAAAGATGGATGTTTATTCCCATAAACATCCTTCTTTTTTATATATCTTGTGTACTGCGGTAGTTTATTTCCATTCGTTTTTCTATGCTCTTAACACTTCTCGATTTTTTCCAATGCATGTATCGTCTGTCTAATAATTTGTTTTAGTGTTAATACTTCATAAGGCAGTTTGTGTTCGGTAGAGCCACCCTTCTTGTTCTCGATTTCGGTATTCAGAATAGCTTTCGTGTTTGTTGCTGCTCTAATATTCTCGTGTGTTTTTGGCACCATTTTGCGGCGCTACTCGCAGTATATCAGCAAATGTTGTATATTAAAAATGAAATCAAATATTATGACATACAATAAAATATGAACTCTAGCAATAATATACTTTCAAACAATAATTGTTTAAAGAAAATAACGCAATAAAAAGTTTAAAAAAAAATCAATGGCTTATCGCTCCTATTTTACATGAGTGATGATCACTCTGATTTAGCCTCTACCCCAGCTTTAAAAAAAAAAAAAACATAACTCAAAAGGAATCATTCTACGTTTTATTATTTATTTATTTATATTGTTTGACTATTCTGATGTATGTGAAAGTGTTGCACAACCAAAATTAGTTGTGCAACACTTTATTATTATTATTATTATTCGTGACATCTCCAAGGAGTCTGAAGACTCATCGCGGGAGGACACCTATTGTACAACTCTCCGTCTCCACCACTACACCGAACCTCTACTACCAATCACCTACATCAACGCCATCTACTGCCCACCACCACAGCTAGTATTTTTTCGTCTGTAAATTGCGTGTGTTCTGATGGGCCTATTTGTCTGTATGCGGGTAATGAAAAACCCGAGTTTCCCGGAAAGAAAAAAAACCTTCCTCCTCCGTATGAGATCAACTAATTCACCTTCAATTGAAAAATCCATATAAAGACTCCTCCCGTCATAATGAGAATCGAATTTAGGCCTTTTCTAATCGAAGGGCACAACTATCGTCGTTCTTCCAATTGCACTACGGAGGCAGCACTTGACGTACTTTAACTCTTTTAGCACAGTTTCTTGTCCGTGTTTTTATCATTCTCGCTTGCGTCTCATTCCTTTTTGGTAAAAATGTCTTCTTATTTCTTTCGATACTTTTGTTATGTGAAGAGTTCTGTGGTTTATGATGGAAAACGAAACCTATAGCAGTCATCCATTTCGAGATGTTAGACCACACACCGGAAGTCTGTCTTCTTGAATATGTTTGTGCTGAATGCGCTCTGTTCACTCGATAAGTTCTTTCACCAGCATATTTCCAATTTCTCCTTTTATCTTTTATTCTGTCATTACTCTTGTTTCAGATCGACAGTGTGCACCTACTGTTCTAGTTGCTTTTTTTCCCCTTTCCTCCTGATTTTCCTTACGTAATTCATTCAGGAGTCAGTACTTCATTCTTCCGCTGTTATTTTTATTTCAACTTTTCCTGCTTTCTTCTATTCCTTTAACATATCTTCATGTTTTATCATTCCTCCCCTTCTTTTAAGTAGTTTAGCATTTCCGTCTGTGTGTCCGCGCGGTTAGCCTAGTGGCTTTGCGCTTCGCAACCATATCCCTGGGGAAGGAGTGTCCCAGGTTAGCCGGTCTTGGGCGCGGGCAGTAGGTTTTTTCCGCCAGTTTATTTGGCGTTTTTCATCCCGCAAGCAGGCAAACTGGCAAACATCAAAAATATATCCCCCCAGCGTCGGACTAGGCAACAGGTCGGTTGGGAGTGGTACTAACAAGAAGTCGCATCTAAGTAACACGCGGACCCTGCATAGGAAGCGGGAATAACGCGTAGTGAAGAAAGAAATATGTGTGCGCTTGGGTATACATATTCCTTGTTCTTCCTTTACTTTCACTTTTTTTCCGACATTTAATTTTTTTCCCCTTTGTTTATCTGGACAAGTACGCTTTTCTCTTTGTCATTTCTAAATGGCTCAGTCATCGTGTATTTTCCTTCTTATCTGACCTTGTCTCTACTCGTAGACAGTATTTTCTCATCTCTTTTCAGATTTCCTCAATATCTCACGTTCTCCGTGTCGTAGAATAAATCCGCTTTCACGTTTTACTAACGTCATAGAGAAGATTGCAGCTGGTTGCTGTATAACTAGGAGTGCTCCCAATAAGATCACTTTATCTCCCAGCGGACATCAACACTATGATGTCCGTTGACTTCTTTTCAATCAGTGTATCTGTTGAATCTAAAAGCTTTTATCATGAACATTACACCGATCTTTCTTTTCCAAATTTCCTTTTAAAACTTTAAAAAGATTCAAAAACAGTTTCATGGGATTAAGGGATGAAATGACATCTTTGTCATTTAGTAACAGTCCATTATTGGGCTTCAAGTGTAGTACATTTTACGAGTATATTTTCATAGACTTCAGCATTTGTTATTCAACCATGCATATGAAGATATTGCATATACAATGATAAAAGGTCTGTTGACAATTTTTTTTTTTTTCAATACTCGGTCGGGAAAAAAATAGTTTAAGGCTTTTCGTGAATGATATATGATGTATCCAATTTGCATTTAAAATCACGCCTCTGGAAGTCAATATGATTAGTTTAACATGAACTTGCGATTTGAAAAGTATTCTTTGTTTCCTCATTCAAGGTTGAAATTTGTCCAACTGTTATTTGATTACAGACTGTAGTCGTTTAACCTTTTGACCAAATGGCGATCAATCATATGTACATATATGTAATAAAATTGTGTATCTAAGTTACCAGACACATTTTCTTATAGTTATTTGACCTACGCTGCTGTGGCAAGTTCCTTTAAAGGTTAGACGCCAGTCTGTCTGCGTTAATTTGCACGTAGCTTTATGTCGATTTTATGTTTCCTATCTCCAATGGTATGGTTATGTAACTCAGCCAAAAGTTCCAATCTACTGTTATTATGCACACCGCCTACTATTTCATTGCGTTTAGAGCTGTCGAAATATTTTATCTTTCAAATAAACTAGTTAGAAGATTTATATTCCATTGAAGAATAATCTCTTGTAAGCAAACAGGGATTTTAAAAAATAAAAAAAAAAAAAAAAGCAGAAGACAGTTTTGTTTGTCCCGCATATTAATACAGTATATTAAAACGATTTCTCCTCTAAATAAATTACCGAAGTGATTTTAATGAATAATGATTACATACTGTATGTGTGGAATGCCGTGTACGCTTTCTTCATAGAATAACAGCATACAAGAAAATAAGCCTTCAGTTAATTGGCGAAATAAAAGTGTGTGTTAAATGTGTTAGTTAACCTTGAGCGGTTATTTTCTCTCTCTCTCTCTCTCTCTCTCTCTTTCTCTCTCCTTAAGAAGGAAAAGAAAATGTTGTTGCGTGTGGCGTCCGCATAGTATGGTGGACTCCAGTCGTGTCCATGGTGACCACATCTAGTTCTTTTTATTAATTTTTAGTGTTCTAAAAATTAATAAAAAGAACTAGATGTGGTCACGAGTTAGACATTATTATTATTATTATTATTATTATTATTATTATTATTATTATTATTATTATTATTATTATTATTCTTGATACCTCCAAGGAGTCCGAAGACTCATCGCGGGAGGACACCTACAACTGTCTCAACCACTACACCGAACCTCTACTACGAATCATCTCCATCAACGCCATCTACCGCCCACCTCCACCACCACTACAACTGGTATTTTTTGTCTGTAAATTCCTTGTGTTCTGAAGGGCCGATTTGTCTGTATTCGGGATGAAAAATCAGAGTTTCCGGATGAAAAAACCCCTGCTACCTCCGTATGAGATCGACTAACTCACCTTCGATTGAAATATGAGTTTAATATTTTTCTCTTCTCCCACCTCCTCATATGTCACATTCAGGCGACACAAGCATGATTTCTCTTTTTTTCCTCCTCCTCTCACTGTTCGCTAACCTTCTCTTCCCTCCCCCCGATCCCATACTCACGTAATCTGACTGGCAGTAGCCAATGAAAATATACTCTTCGCTATTCAAACACTTCTCGCGCGTTATAAGATCGTTACAACAATGAAAACAAGTGGGAAAATTAAATATTTTAATATGAGTAACCACCTTTTATTGATGCACAGCGTAATTTGGATCCCATTATGTAAAAAATTTCCTCCTCGTTTAAAACTTAGCACACAACACTGTTAACAGTTACGACAAGATGGATGACATTCCCGTGGATTTTTATCCCTTCATCGCTTAGAAGTTGATTATGTAGAGGAAAGTTTATCGAGACTGTGTGAGAGCGCGTGTACCGACGAGCAGAGTTGCCTTCCATCTGTCGTTTCCGATGCAATTGGATGACTCTTGAACGAGTTAGTTTGGATGAAGAGCTGCCTGTACAAAGTATTTGGAGGCAATATCATGAAGTAACCTAGAGATATTTGGTATGGCTGCATCTTGATGGAGGAGAACATTTCTGACAAACCATAGGGCATGAGAGATCATTCGGAGGCATTTGTTTTGTAGAACTTGCAGTTTTTTGATGTTACTAGGGGAAGTGTGATCCCAAGCAGGTAATCCATAAGTTAAAGTGAGTCTGATGATTGTTTTATAGATGCGCAGCTTGTTCTCTGTGCTAACTTGGCTTCTAGGTTGGCGAGAGGGTAGAGCTGGGCAATTGCTAAATTGGTTTTATTGCAGGCATATAAAATGTGGGGGAATTAAAGCTGAGGCAACTGTCTAGTTGTATCCCCAAGTATTTGACTTTGGTTTGCCATTGAACATTTAAATGATGCGATGTTTCTCTTGTAAAAAGTTTAGCGGAGCTTTTGTCATGACGTCTATTCTCCATTTCCTGAACCAGTTTTCAAGGTTTGTTGCTACGTTTTGCAATCGCTGCGTTGTTATGTGCGGCCTGAGTGATCTGGTCATAATTGCCATGTCGTCCGCATAGAAAGCCATTGTGGTTGATACTGTGCTTGGGACATCTGCAATATAGATGTTGAAAAGTAGCGGGGATAGCAGGGAGCCTTGTGGGATATCTGCTGTGATTCTTCTCGTAGAGGATCGGAGCCCATGCACTTTAATTTGGAATTTCCGGTTTTTCGGGTAGGAATCAATGAGCTTGGTGAGATATAATGGAAAATTAGCAGTTATTTGTAAATGAGGTCTTTGTGCCCAACCTTATCAAAGGGTTTTTCCACATCAAGAAAGATTGCTCCTGTGTTATGTTATTTCCAGTTCAATCCAGTTATAATGCATTCTGTTAATATGTGGACCTGTTGAATTGTGCTTTGACCTGTACGAAATCCGAATTGCTTTTTAGGGAAAAGGTTGGTTTTGTTTGTCGCCTCTTGCAGACGGTTAAGGATTATTTTTCCGACAATTTTTCCCAGGTATTCAGGCTCGCCTTAAATCATTAAATGAACAGTTATATGTCGCCAAATGCATATGTCACAGCTTTAATTTATGTGCAGCTGAAGCATGTAAGAAACTTTTTACAATGTCATACAAAAAAAAAAAAACGAAAAGATTAACAGAATTTAAAGAAATTCAGGAACTATCAAACTTAAAGCCACATAATTTGCTGAGGTTGGGTAAAACTCGTTGGCTCTCAATGCATGGTATTGTGCAAAGAATAGTAGAACAATGAAATGCTTTGGTTTCATATTCTTGAGCGCAGTAGAAGATGGAATTGAGCAAGCCAAATCAGTTCTAATGCACTACAAAATCCCTTAATTAAGGCATATTTTCTCTTCTTAGCATTCCTACCAACAGTAGTAAATCTAAATTTAGATTACCAAGACACGGAATATCGTCTTCATTTCATGAAATCTCAATATGTTACGAATACACCAATTGAAAAGATAAATCCAGCTGACAATGGTCAGTTTTTAGATATACATAGAAAATGTATATCTAGGGGGGAGAGAGAGAGAGAGAGAGAGAGAGAGAGAGAGAGAGGAAGCCCTTCTAATGAGTTTAGATAAGAGTGAAGTTCCAGAAAGAGACATAAGACACTTCAAGGTGAAATGTTTTGTCCTTCTATGTTGAGTTCTGTAGCCAAGTTTTCAAACGAATAAATTTCAAAGATCCTGTATTATAAAGTTTAGTGATGCTGAATTCTGAAATGTGCAAATCAGCCTGTTTTTACAGTATAATGTCACTTGCTGTAAATTTTCCTAATGTTATTGAAGAAAATAGTTATGAAGACCTCGATAGAGAATGGCAACTATTGAAGAGTGTAGAAGCATTGTAAAAAGGTCAAGAATTCGTGTATTTTTGGAATAAAGTTTTTTGAAATGAAAAATGCTGTAGGAGAACAAATTTTTTCCTAATTTAACAACATTAGTTAAAGCTGTATTGTGCCTACCTCATTCAACAGCAGCAACTGAAAGAATATTTTCAGCAGTGACAATAAATAAAAATCAAATAAGAAATCAACTACAAACTCCCTTGATGAATGGACTCCTTTGGACAAAAGAAAAATTGAAACATTCATCAGCTACAGACTTTACTATTTCTGAAGAGTTAAGTAATTTAGCAAAATCGGTAAAAAATAATGAAAAATACTTCCAGTGTTTTTCTTGTGAGTTGTAACCCCTGTTTATATGTAAATAGCATATTAAATAACTGAAAATTTAAGGTTACATTATTTACATAAAATGTTACATAAAAATCTAGTACTTTATTTTCAGATTTACACCGATTTGCGGCGTAGCTAACATTGCTTTGTTACAGTATATCAATACCAATTCACGTGACCCCGCACATATTTCGATTTAACGGTAGCAGGTATAACATGTAAGAATGCGTTACAAATGTTATAAGACGACACGACCAGGGTGACTACCCAGCAAAACAATTTTGTACCAACTTATTGTTTTGCTGGGTGGTTGGTATTGAAATACTGTAACAAAGCAATGAGTAGCCATACAATAATTTACGATGCGTAAATATAAATAGCTTTTATGGTGCCACCCGGAAAATAAGTTTCTTAAAATAAAAAAGTAATAAAATAAAATAAATTCTTCAAGAATGGAACCATCTTAGAGTGATATTAATTATTGCGAATAAGGGTTTCTTCTTTTTCAGTAGTCTGTTCCTCAGGATCGCCAATAATAACATTTTCTTGGCACTGCCGTGCATTAACGGCAGTGCACAAATCAATATTGCAGAACTTTTCAAGCGAATTCAGAACTGATGAGCGAAAACGTTGGATCGCCCGTGCTTACAGCACATAAATTAGCGTCTCCCTCTCTCTCTATCTATCTTTCGAATGCTTGCTTAAAATAAAAATCCGAAAAATGAGCAGGCGAGACTGAGTTAACTTATTCTTACAGCCTATTTGTTCGAAAATTTTGCACGAGCACGACGTATTCTTCAGAAAACAAGACTATTAAAAATTCGCGAGATTTTGAAATTAAATTAATAAAAATAAATCATTCAAAATGTATTGAGAAGTTTGTTTCTTTGTTTTATAATCGCCGCATATTTTTATTATTGTCATAAAACGTAAAGCGTACGTAAGAAAAATTATTATTGTAAACAATTTTTTTTCCCGCTCACATAAGAAGAATCTTCATTGCTAATTAAAATATTAAAAGAAATTATGTCTAATGTCGCATTATTTTCTGCTGCAGCGTTTTTTACCTATTATTATATATTTAAATTAAGGGGATATTAAATCCCACATTATTTCGAAGCCGAATAAGAAACTCAAAGATCGGAATCAAGGAGTTTCATGCCGAATATAGTAAATAAACTATAAAAGTTTCGGCGGATTGTAGCGTAAGCTAAAGCTCATAGTTCAACACTAGGGCAACTCGTATCAAAGGTGGGAAAATTCTGATCACTATTCTTAGTATTTCCCATAATGCAAAACACAGGAAATGTGTTTTGCATTATGGGAAATACTAAGAATAGTTGCCCTAGTGTTGAACTATATGCTTTAGCTTACGCTACAATCCGCCGAAACTTTTATAGTTTACTAATTATTTATTATTAATTTAAATAATGTTACATCGCTGAAGAGAAGCCTATTGGCTCTTTGTTTAAGTAATATTATTATATAATTTAAAACAGTCTGTTCCATCCACGCAGGATGATAGCAGGCCCAGCATTGATAATAGACCATTTTCCGCACTAAGGGAATATCACTCAAGTGGAACGCTTCTGTGTTTAATAAGATGTCATTATTGTGATCACGAGACAGTCGACTCCTTACCTGTTTCTTATTCACGCGTTCGTATATTGCGATATAAAGATATGGTATGCTTTCCACAGAAACATTTGTGTATATGGTTACCAAGTAATTTTATAAGCCTGGTTATTTTACTCCTAATCCCAAGTAAGCAAACAGTTAAGTTGCGCATGAACGTAGTTCAAGACTAAAGGTGGTGCAACACTAGGGCAACTCATTGTAAAGGTGGGTAACGCTCAGTAGTAGGGGAGACTCTAGTGACAAAATACTTCTGGTGGGCGTGGCTTTTCCCTGAGGGCATATGTGTCAATGGCTTCAGCTCTTAGTAGGGGAGGCTCTATTGACAAAATACTTCCAAACAAAATAAAAATAAAAATTTTTACAAAATAAAAAAATAAAAAAACGCGTTTTTTTATTTTTTTTCCAAAAAAGTTATCATAAAAAACACGTTTTTTTTTCCTAAAAAGTTATCATAAAAAACTCGTTTTTTTTTTAATTTTTTTTCCCAAAAAAGTTATCAGTATCCATTGGAGGTGACATCACTAAAAGATATCCACAAACGATGAGCTCACGCATCTCCACAAGGCTGAGCAGACATCTTCTGGAGGAGATGGGATGGGGAGAGACTAGAGTGATAGGGTTAGGTGGGGGAGCATTGCAGGGAAGACATCTGTCACCCTCTGTGATATCACAGAATGAGAGACATATGTTCCCCAGAAATATCCAAACACAACGACATTGTTGTCATGTTTTGTTTCACTATGGAATTGTGGGTGATGTTTTTGAGATAAGATATCTTGGAATTTTCCCAGGGTGGCACACATCCATCATTGTCGTCATGGTTTATCCAACAGCATGTAGAAACATGTCCATGAATCATCTGTGCAAAAGTTTCATTTTGGAAGGAACGGCCAGGGTTAAGGGTCAGGTAAACAGTACTATAAGGAAAAATAAACAAGTCAAGTGTCTTTGCAGTTACGACAGTTCTTTCATCCTGTGAAGTTATCGTATTGTGTTGTGGTGATTGGTATCCAGGAAAGTAAAGTAAAGTAAAGTAAAATAATGGGTGAGCCACAAAAGTCATTGAAATTTTCTTTCTTCAGGAAAGTAGCACGAGACAAAACTCTTCACTTAGCTCTAAAAGGATGGAAACCAATTATTATTTTAGAAGACACGTACATTGCGATGTATTTATCCAGGACCACTTGGGAAAAATTATGCAGGAAGTGGTCTGATATCTTCGGCTACTTGCAAAGAAGAGTTGACTATGAAATGGACCTCGGTGAGTGTTATATTCTGAAATGCCAAGATGGGGAACTAATACTTGATACAGGAGCTGATGGAAGTAAGGTTTTTTCTATTAGTTGTGAAGAAGCTGAGAGATTTTCACCAAAAATGTATGACATTGATAATCATTTACTATTTTTGGAAACTGAATTACCATCTGTTCGTATAATGGGAAAAATTATTGCTAATCATTTAAATTCATCATTGGTAAAATTAGACTTTCAAGATTTTATCCAATTCGATAAAGATTCTTTATTTTGGGACATTTACGAACATTTTACAAAAACTGTTTGTGTATATTTGCTGACAAAAGAATACACAGAATGTTTAGCGAGGCATGGTGTCATTTCCAGACTGACACAATATCAAACGTATGGATGTGTGGTTACCATGGTATCTGATTTAAAAATTCTTTTGCGTGACCAGCTATTTTGATGTAATGTAACCAAGAAACAGTGAGTCACAAAAAATTTTATTCATTGTACTCTTTGGAAAATATTAAGAGTCTAAACTAAAAATTGTGAAATATTTTTAGGTAATTACATGTTTCAAGTTTTTCTCAGTGAATATACTCGTAAATAGTATTTCAGCAAAATAAAATGTGCAATTGTAAACTTAAATGAACAAAGATGTGTGCTTTTGTTGTTGTGTTTTTCCACAGTGAATTTTTTACTCAGTTATTCTGATTAGAACTTGATATTTAAATCCACAACTTTATATCTTAATGCAATTCTGTTTAATTATTTTAAAAAAATCACAAGTGTGAAATTAATGCCAGGACAGGAAAAAAAAGTGTTGAAATTGAAACGAATATCCATGTATTGATTATTTTAGAAATTGTCTAATGCTACCTATTGACATTATTTGAGTTATCTGAAAACAAATCGTTCACATAATCGAAAATCCGAACTGTTAGAATTTGGTTATTTTACAGAGAGAAAGAGAGAGAGAGAGAGAAGCATCTAATTAACCCAACAAATCGAGACTTTAACTCTTCTTTAAAGTTTGACATAGAGAAAATGTTTGTACTCTACAGATAACACATATACAAATTTTACCTTTCCCTTCACAAAGTAAGATAAAAACACACCAACAGTATGTGAAAACATGTCGTTGAGTCATCTGCGCAAAAGGTTCATTTTTGAAGGAACGGTCAGGGTAGGGCATGGTAAGTGTAAACAGTACTATAAGAAAATACCATAGAGCCGAGTGACTTTGGACTTAAGGTAATAGTTCATCCACTGCAGCTGCTGTTTTGTGATTTGTGTTTGGTAATGCAAAAATAATGGGTAAGCCACAAATTCTTTGAAAGTTTCTTTGTGAAAAGTTCTAATTGTTTAGAATTTTGTAAACGAAAGTTACCAAAAAGTATACGATCAGAGCTAATAATCAGTGTAATAATAATAAATAACTATTTATTTGTGGTGCCATATGAAGTAATCGAAGAAGAATGAAGGAAAACGATTATGAAAAATTGACAGTGTGTGAAAAATACGAATTTTCAGTTATCATTGGGATAATTGATGTACAATTTTTTTTTGAATAAGAGTTCAAATTTATTTCCTAAAGAAATTTGTATTTCTGATGGAATTAGTGTAAGATATGTAGTGACAAAATCACCTTGTAGTTGGAAAGAATTACCTGAAAGAGTTAAAAAACAGAATTCTTGGTTAATAAAATATAACCATCAGCTGAAGTGGGAAATTGGTTCACTAGCTTTGGACATACTAAGAGATTGGATGATAGAATCAACATATAAATATCATATATTACTTGCCAAAGGAAGAGAAAAATCAAAAACATTAACGAAGTTAATAGGGAGGCCTGTTCTTGATTTAAATGAAATTGGATGCCCAAAACGTGAAAACATAATGTGTACTTTTAAATGCTTTTGGAAACATAATGAAAGATTCTGTGCTTTTAATAATTCTCTGAAGTATACGTATTGGATTCGAAAATATAAATATGCAACCCTTAATTTTACTACTACAGTAATAAATTCCCAACAAACCAAATGAAAATTAACTTTCAGATGAAAGTCACATTGTCAAAACCATACGATGGGAATTCCACAAGCATGGAAGAACCTTCGATGTATTTTTCAATTTATTTATTTTCTGTATTGTTAGATTCAGTAAATACAATTTGTAAATAATATTTCGTTCAAATAAAATGTGTAAATTTAAATGAACAAATTGGGTGCCGTGGATGTGTTATACAAATTTAAGAAGGAAGATAACATTTTTTTTCCCCCTTGTGAAATTTCATGCCACAAAGTAACCAGAGAATTTTTTTTTTGATTCATTGAATTAAAAGTCTTATTTGTCCATGCAAGCCCTCAAATATTTCAAGAAACATTCCTGTCAAATCTTGGAAGCAAAAGAAATAATCGGGTATTAAATTAATAGCTAGATTTTAGTTGTGAAGATTTTACTTGAAAACTCACAATACTGTTAGAGTTTGGTTATTTTACAGAGCCATTAGATATTTAAAACCAACGACACGTTACAAAAACTCTTAAAAAGATTGCTGTAGAAAAACTATGGAGAGTTCAAAACCTTGTTTGTCTCATATCAGTTACTTAAAATTTACTAATGCTAAAGAAAAAAATAAATAAAATAAATAAATTCCACTTACAGAAATAGGTTAAAAGCACAAGGAATCGAAGATATAATTAATAGTTATATTGGTAATTTCCCAACGGAAACCATGAGTTTGAACCAAAACATATGATTTCTCACCTACGTATAACAAACAGCGAGCGGATAAGTGAGATATATTTAAGATAAGACTTAATGAGAAATATACAATGTTGGAAAATAAATTCACATACACTTTATATATATATATATATATATATATATATATATATATATATATATATATATATATATATATATATATATATATATATATATATATATATATATATATATATATATATGTAGAAAGTATTTTACCTTGGGTATAATATATGTTAAGAATACCAAGCAATTTTTAAAAACCTGGTTTTTACTCCATTTCCCAAGTAAGCAAACAGACAAATAAGTCAAGTTTGCACCTGCAAGTGATGCAAGTCTAGCTGATCCTACAGGTAGTGCAAGACCAGGGAAACTCGTGGTAGACGTGGCACAAGCTCCTATCACTAATCTTAATATTTTCCCTTAATGCCAAAACACATCTCCAAAAAGGGGATGTATGATGTTTTTTTAGCTTGAAGTCCTAAGAAGGCAACCAACCCTTCAAACCCTCTATGGTAGGAAGCCTTGTTGTTGAGCAGAAGGGCTAAGAATTACAGTATTTATGTCTTGGGGAGTTTCACACATGTTTACTGAGCTTCTGATTCAAAAAAAAAAGCAACTCTTCTACTGCCTTTTTTCTTTCATCTCCCTGTAGATATGCTTTGTCAAATGTATCGTGTTTATTTAAAAAATGTCTTTGATTTTTTATTATTTGAAAGCTTTTCATGGCATATTAAACACATTGGAAATCCTGCTGTATTTGCTACAAATGCATAGGTTTCGGTCCATTCACTTTTAAACTCCTGACGTCTACCACGAGTTGCCCTGATCTTGCACTACCTGTAGGATCAGGTAGACTTGCATCACTTGCAGGCGCAAACTTGACTTATTTGTCTGTTTGCTTACTTGGGAAATGGAGTAAATACCAGGTTTTTAAAAATTGCTTGGTATTCTTAACATATACAGGGTGTTCGGGATAAATTTGACAGTTTCGAAAGGAAAGAGAAAATCTTCTTTGTATCTATTAAATTTAATGAATTGACAAAAAAACACTACAGGCAGAGTTAATTACAATACTATCAACAAGATTTACTCAAAATAACCACCATTAGCATCGATCACAGCTTCAATTCTGCTTCGGAACCTCGAACAAGCTGATGCTGCAGTCTCCCTGGGAAGGGCCGCAAAAACTGTTTTAATTTTATCCATTAACTGGGCTTTTGTATTACTGGAAGTGCGATTGGTGTCTTTTTCAACTGCGCCCCATACAAAATAATCCATGGGGTTAAGGTCTGGGGAGTTTGGAGGCCAAACATTTGGACTGGTGAAGTCGTAGAAATTTTCAGACAACCATTTTTGACTTTTCCCAGAGGTGTGGCAAGGGGTCGAATCCTGCTGCCATACATACGGCCTACCATTGGCTACCCTTGTTATCCAGGGCTTGACTACAGTTAGCAACTCCACGAACAAAGCCCGAATTCCAATGCCAGGGTTCTTCAACACCTGTTCCTGCAGATTTGCGAGGAATTCTGCTGTACGAACGCAATCAGATCGTCTGCTAGGGATCTTTCTTCTTGCTACATCCTCGTAGTCACCATTGCAAGTCTCTAGTTCATGCCTGATTGTTTTTACTGTATTCAGGGAGCATTGGGCAGCAGTCGTAATATCCTTATTTTGATGGCGGGCACGAATCATCATGATACAAGTTATTCTCTTCCATGATTCAGGTGGGTTCCAGCTATCCATCCTTTCTGACATCTTGTATATGAATGAAGAAGGGTCCAAACTTTTAAATGAAGAGAAGTGTGTGTTAATACATGTAACTTACGGAAAAATATAATTAATTATAAATATGTCAAATTTATCCCGAACACCCTGTATTATACCCAAGGTAAAATACTTTCTACATTTATATCTCCTCCAGAGATTTTGATTTAATAAGGTTAAAACACCTTATGGCAACTTGTTCTGGTAAAATACTTACGAGCTCTGTATTACTAAATCTTGGTATTTCTAGCCTACCTCCCCACTGATGAGACCTCAATAAAGGTCGAAACCGGTCTGGGTAGTGGCCCCTTGCCTTTAATACAAAACATCATACATCCCCTTTTTGGAGATGTGTTTTGGCATTAAGGGAAATATTAAGATTAGTGATCGGAGCTTGTTCCACGTCTACCACGAGTTTCTCTGGTCTTGCACTACCTGTAGGATCAGCTAGACTTGCATCACTTGCAGGTGCAAACTTGATTTATTTGTCTGTTTGCTTACTTGGGAAATGGAGTAAAAACCAGGTTTTTAAAAATTGCTTGGTATTCTTAACATATATATATATATATATATATATATATATATATATATATATATATATATATATATATATATATATATATATATATATATATATATATATATATATATATATTAATTTTGCTCAGCTATTCTGTTAGAATATTACCTTTAAAAGTAAAATACAGAAAAATAACCAATCAATTTGAAAAAAAAAAATAATAATAATTTCACTTATCTGAATTCCATACTCTAACAGCAATCGGAATTCGAAACCGGAAATAACACTTACCCTAAACAAAATGGCACATTGAGTTTCCCACCAAGCTTGGGCAACTTTAAGATAAGACTTAATGAGAAATATTCAGTGTTGGAAATAAATTCACATATACTTTATATATTTATTAATTCTGCTCAGTTATTCTGTTAGAATATGAGCTTTAAAAGTAAAAATACAGAAAATAACCAATCAATTTGAAAAAAAAAATAATAATAATAATTTCACTTGTCAGAATTCCATACTCTAACAGCAATCGGAATTCGAAACCGGAAATAACACATACCCTAAAGAAAACGGCGGATAGACTTTCCCACCAAGGTTGGGCACCCGTGGGAAAGAATTAATACAGAGAACCAATCGGATACTAAAGTAAATTAAGTAGTCCACTAGCTTTTCTGGTTATTTACAGAAATATCTTTCAACTCCTATGTTTCGTGTGTTTTGTGGTGTGAATATATGTTAGCCACAGTAACCTATAATGAAAAGTGAAATGTCTTTTCAGACTTGTGTTTGTGTTCTGTGAATATATGTTAATCAACAAACAATTTGGAATATTCAGAAAACCTAGATAGTACCAAGATGTTCCCATTCTGGAAAGAAATGTAAGTTTTTTTTTTTTAACTTGAACATAACCTGAACAGTGATTTAACAATAATCACTGTTCGTTCCATAAGAATAATCTTTTCCATAAGAATAATCATAGGGTATATATTAGAGTATCAACATGGACACATTAGCGATTTTTTATGTCTAATGTGTGTGTGTGTGTGTTTAAGGACAGGTATTTTAAGTATATAATTAATTATTCAGAAAAGCTCGAATAGCTTATTACACTGCCGCCATCACGACTTACTCTAAGAATCCCACCGTTTAACAGGAAAGAAATACCTCAAAATGTATTGGAAAATTAGTACAACCATCTATAGAAGAAAAAAAAAACTGTATGTTTGAGTGACATAGCATATAATTAATTATTCAGAAAACCTTGAAACTGTGAATATCCAAACACATAACGTCACGATTCTTATCTTATCTTGATCTTGATCTTGTCAGAAGTGTCCACCAATGACAACACGATTACTTATACACTAATATATTTCCCTTTCCATTCAAAACAATAACGTCACTTATTTACAACTAACAAATGACGTCACTTATCTACATCTCATAACAAACATTCACGTCACGATTCTTTATCTTATCTTGATCTTGATCTTGTTTAAAGTGTCCACCAATCACAACACGAATCCTTATCTCTAATATATCTCCCTTTTCCATTCAAAATAACAACGTCACTTATTTACAAATGACGACATTTATTTACAAATAACAAATGACGTCACTGATATTCATCTGACAACAACAAACATTCACGTCACGATTCTTATCTTATCTTGATCTTCATCTTGTCACTAGTGCACCACCAATCACAACACGAATCCTTATCTCTACCATCACTCATAATGCCATACGCGAACCAAAACACGAGAACTGAAGCCAGTGACACATGCCCACAGGGAAATTCCAAACATTCCACACCCATGAAGCCACGCACACCGGAAGCATTTGGTTTAAAGTGTCCCACCAATCACAACACGAATCCTTATCTCTACCATCACCCATAATTCCATACGTGAACAAAAAAATCACCCATAATTCCATACGCGAACCAAAATACAAAAACTGAAGCCATTGACACATATACCCTCACGGAAATTCATGACTCATGAAGCCACGCCCACCGGAAGTATTTTGTCAGAAGAGCCTCACCTACTAGGAGCTGAAGCCATTGACACATATGCCCTCAGGGAAAAGCCACGCCCACCGGAAGTAATTTTGTCAGAAGAGCGTCCCCTACTACTACTAAGCTCTGATCACTATTCTTAGTATTTCCCATAATGTAAAGCACATCTCACTAAAAGATGTATACTGCAATACATTATGGGTGAGGTCACTACCCAGACCGGTTTCAATTTTTTGAATGTAAAAGTGAAACGGGCTCTAAAAATAAGATGATCCCGAAAGATCGCCCGACTCTGTGTTGTTCCACTCAATGACAGGTTCACCACGTCACCGAAAAGAACTTCTCAGTATTGGCTCTACCCAGTGGCAGGCTCACCCCACCACTAAGCAGAGCCATAATCTCAGCAGTGGCCCCACTCAGAGACAGGCAAAAACCTATCCCCAAGCAGAGCCTCATGGAACCCCCACCGGTTTCAACCATTTTTGAGGTCTCCTCAGTGAGTAGCTAGACTCTAAATACCAAGGTTTCAGTAATACAGAACCTTATCAACTTTACCTATACAAGTTGCTACAAGGTGTTTTTATTTTTAATAAGAATCTCTGGAGGAGATATAGATGTAAATAAGTTTTTAACTTGGGAATAATGTATATTAGGGTTACCAAGTAATTTTATAAGCTTGGTCATTTTACTCCTAATCTCAAGTAAGCAAACAGTTAAGTTTGCGCATGAACGTAGTTCAAGTCTAAATGTGGTGCAACACTAGGGCAACTAATTGTTAAAGGTGGGTAAAGCTCTGATCACTATTCTTAGTATTTCCCATAATGTAAAGCACATCTCACTAAAAGATGTATACTGCAATACATTATGGGTGAGGTCACTACCCAGACCGGTTTCAATTTTTTGAATGTAAAAGTGAAACGGGCTCTAAAAATAAGACGATCCCGAAAGATCGCCCAACTCTGTGTTGTTCCACTCAATGACAGGTTCACCCCGTCACCGAAAAGAACTTCTCAGTATTGGCTCTACCCAGTGGCAGGCTCACCTCACCACCAAGCAGAGCCATAATCTCAACGGTGGCCCCACTCAGAGACAGGCAAAAACCTATCCCCAAGCAGAGCCTCATGGAGTCCCCCCCGGTTTCAACCTTTTTTGAAGTTTCAGTGAATAGCTAGACCCTAAATACCAATACAGAGTAATACAGAGCCTTATCAACTTTACCTATACAAGTTGTTTTTATTTTTAATAAGAATCTCTGGAGGAGATATAGATGTAGTGACCCCACCCATAATATATTGCAGTATACATCTTTTAGTGAGATATGCTTTACATTATGGGAAATACTAAGAATAGTGATCAGAGATTTACCCACCTTTACTATGAGTTTCCCTGGTGTTGCACCACCTTTAGACTTGAACTGCGTTCATGCGCAAACTTAACTGTTTGCTTACTTGGGATTGGGAGTAAAATAACCAAGCTTATAAAATTACTTGGTAACCCTAATATACATATTCCCAAGTTAAAAACGTATTTACATTTATATATATATATATATATATTTTACATATACATATATATTTACATCAACGTTTTTTATGTATCAATTATGTGTGGCAATTTTTACCTGTAATTTCCAGTTTGTCTAGATACTTCAATGTTTATTACTATTCTTTTCCTTTAAGAATACCTGAGTAAGGCTGTTATAAGCCGAAACTATGTGCGGGGTCACATAGTTTCGGCTAACTTAAAAATTGCGTGATAACTTATAAATATATATATATATATATTTATAAGTTATCTCGGTTTTTAGTCATTTAAATCTATGTTTTTAAAATATATTCACACACATATATATATATATATATCGGAATGTAATACATCCGATATAACAGTGGTTCAAAAAAGTGAAAACAAGGATGTTCAGTTTATCGAAATATCAGTACCGGGAGATAGCCGAATTGACGGAAAAAGAAACTGAAAAAATTACAAAGTATCGTGAGTTGCAAGTCGAAGTTGAACGAATTTGGCAAATGAAAACGTATATATATATATATATATATATATATATATATATATATATATATATATATATATATATATATATATATACGTTTTCATTTGCCAAATTCGTGTGTATATATATATATATATATATATATATATATATATATATATATATATATATATATATATATTCGTATATATATAATATTCATTCAAACTTGATTCATTAATATTTCATTTATTTTTTTCATGTGACTCTCCTGCCCTCGAAAAGGATTTTTTTAAAATCAATTTTGTAATTTTTTGTACTTTTAAATTCTTTTTATCTGGTCCAGAAATCCTATTAGATTTAGAGAACAAACATGGAACTTTTTTAAGCCACTTCACGCATTCAATAAGTGGGACCATGGCTTCACACAGGGCGACAAAATTCATCTCCCACCTAAACACAGTCAACAAACTCCCATATTCATGGCGGGATGCAGCCTGTTGTTTGGAGAGAGGATACACTACATCACTCGGCCAGCCAGCCAGTCACAGAGTGTAAAGCGCATTCAATACTACTTGGAAAGAAATGCCATAAAAATCACTGATGCAAGCATATAAGAATCATTCTCACTGCGAATGCATTACGTTGTTTATATTTACTTACAAAAAAAAAAGGGACAGTGTGTCCAATATTGATGTCATAGGGAGGACAGGACATTAAAAAATAGTCACAAAAGAGGACTTACGAAAATACGTGACATGCAACCTATGTAGTTTCACCGAAGAACATCGGGTAAATACCATCTATACGTTTATCTTTAAAGCTTTTAACATTGCCGAAGTTACCAAGTTGCCCAACTATGTGGATATGTTACGTATTTGACAAATCTTAATTTTCACAAACCTGTAGACACTGTTAACACAATTACGTATACTATTGTGGGTTGACTTTTCACTGAACATTAAATTTCATTAAGCAATGTATAATTGTCACATATTCATTATTTTACACAATTACAGTCATTTCATTCCATTTGCATCCCCTTTGTATTTGTATCATGCTGTGCCGAATGGTGTCTCTAAGCATGACACCATATATTTGGTTTCGCTACAACACCTATTGTGGCGTAGGAATATCAGGACAATTAGCTGTGATAAATAACATCCTGCTGTGAGCTGCCACGCACACAGTCGCGTCCATCTGATTCGAAGAATGTGTATTGTGGTTCATCACTCTATATCTCATTTTTCCGGCCTATCTGTTCAAATTCGAGCACTATTTATAACAACGTTTGGCTTGTACAGAAACTTTTCTATAGAAATCTGCCTATAGAGTTCACTAAGTTAAGTTACTAAATCAATCTCTACAGCTGTGGTTGGTTCTGAATTTTCGTCAAGTTAATAGACTGATGCACGAGAGAAATAATGCAAACTTTTTACTTCACACGCTCTTATCCCTTTCCGCCGCTTTCTGTTTTCTACTTTGCAGTTTCTTGAGAGTGTCTTTTCATTATCACTTTTCTATATTTTAATAGCATTCTGATTGGCACGAACCGAATGAGTGCCTCCATATCAGAGTTGAAAGAACAACGAGGCATTGCTTCCTTCGATTGGAAAAGACCTGAGTTCGATTTTCGTCGTGACGAGAGGAATCTCCCTTTGTGCTTCTTCCATTAAAGGTAAGTTCGCCTATCTCATACGGAGGTGGTAGACATTTTTCTCCGGAAACTCAGATTTTTCATTCCGCATACGAACAAATTGGCCTAGAGAACACACGCAATTTACAGATAAAAATGCTATTTAGTGGTGGCGGGCGATAGATGGCGTGTATGTTGATCGTAGAAATGTTGTTGTGTAGATGGAGGATTGAGTAGAGGAGACTGCGAGTGGTATGTAGTGAAGCAGCGTCCTCCCACGATGAATCCTCTGACACCTTGGAGGTGTCACGTAATAATAATAATACATCGTTCTACGGGCAAAGTATATATTATTGTTGATCCTTGCCTTTATATTTTGCTTCATCGTTAATTTATGAGATTTTTGATGTGTTCTTGTCCAAATGACGAAAATAATTAGGATATACTTGCACTTCTTATAGAATTAATGTGGCCTTGAGATATCTTTATCTTTAGGCGTAATCTTTATCTCATTCTCCCCACTCTTCTTCACTATTAATGCTTCCCCTGTATTTCCAGTACCATTTAGTTCTTTCTCTTTGTTGATCATCCCAAAATCTTTTATACCGTAATATCATTTGATAAGGCACCGGCATAAAAATTGAATTTAAATGAGTTAGTAAAGCAGTACAACGACGAATGGATAAACATTCAGTACTAATAAAAACGTTTATATACTTTTTTTTCTTTTTTTTTCTAAAAAAATGAAACTAAAAACACATTCAGAGATATAATTGCAGTCATAATTTTATTCAAGATTCCTCCATTTAAAATTATTGTGTAGGAGAAGCATTAAATTCTTATTATATAATATCAAAAACTTGATATTATATTATATCAAAATAATAACTTTATTGATTTCAAGAAATCTATTGTACTTTTTTATGGTCATCTCTCATTTTTGTCTTCCATTGAACTTCACACATTCTCTAAGATTTGTCAAGTCATAGAGGATATATTTTCTATTGATTACTGATTACTACACATCAATTTCTAACTGTATTTTTGTAAAGTAAACGTATGCTCTTCTAAATTATTCTCCAGAAAAAAAAATTATATATATATATATATACTTTTGTTTTCGTTTATCTTTAGTCTGAATCTTTAAAACAGTTGCGTTCTGTTTATATTATCTATTCGTATTTGGATCATTTAGCATTTTATTAAAACAGTTTATTTAAAATAATTTAATTTAAGAAATTTTATTAAAGTAATAATCTCTGTTTTTATGTGATTCTCACCCACAAAAAGTTATAAACTTATAGTACTTCAATATACTGTAGGTGTGCCGAGGACTTTTTCCTGATTTTTTATATTTTTGTATTTTGTACGTTCATTTTTTACCTGGTCCGAAAACCGTACTCTAGAAACCAAACATAATGTAGTATTAAACAAGACTGGTAAACTGATTAATTTGCATAACTTTCACTTTGTTTTTTTACTCCTCTTTCCCACCTCCAAATTATGGATTCAAAATTAGTGAGATTAAGAAATACTTCTTAGGTTTTTAGCACTTCTTTAATGTAATTTGCTTCAGTTTTTTCATTAACAATGTTGATTTCATTTTTTTTATTTGTAATACAATGTAAAAAATATATAAATGGGTTTTCACTTTTGTTTTTCACTTAAAATTTACAATATTGTTTTGCTCTGCTTTCTTGATTAGGGGTGAATGTGATTTTACCACAATGGACCTTATAGGCCCGATTCTAGTTTCGAACTTTTTCTTTTTTTTTTAAGGCAAGTTTTTTTTTTTTAAGTCGGTTCCCGTGTTGGTCGTTCTTTTGAGTAGGCAAGCAAACTTTTTTTTTCCCATGAAACTCGGACTTTATTAAATTTACACAATAATACCAGTAAGGATTAGCAACACAATATTATATGCTGTATTCTCATTCCCTGTAAGTCTACAAATTATTAATATAAATGAACATGACTACCGATGATAAAAGGTAGAGGCCAACTCCCTACTGATTTCCCAAACAACTTAGCTTGGATTAATACAGTGTTTGCAAGTGATATGTTTCTTATGAGAAACATTTCTTATATGAAACGACAAATTTTAATAGAGATATCCATACAAATTTCCATCCATCTCTGAATTATTATTGTTAGTGCGAATAGTTTTGCTAAATTTTTGAACTGGGGATATTGTCATGTGTACGCTCTAAATCCTACATTTATTAAATTCCATCCATATATGGTTGGGTTATTGCAGTATGTTTCCAACATTTTGCTCCATTTATGTCGCTGTGAAATGTTGGACTGAAACAAAAATCAGAATGACGACAGTTTTTTGTCTTCATCTTCCTATAATGGATTTTAGGCGATGTGGCCTGTTCCGGTCTCATGAAATCGTCTTCTTGGTCTTCCAGTTCTTCTTGTTCATTTATTTTATGTCCGTAAATTTTTGTAAGGATCTCCAATACAAATTTAAGCAAAATCCAAAATCTGTGCTACTTATATATTTTGAGAAATGCACTTAAAAACCTCTTTAAAGTAATATTTTTTGCTCTGGTATGTTCGACGAAAAAGGGAAACAATTTGATTCATATGTGATATTATTATGGTAGTTTTTAAGTACAATTGAAATAGTTCAGAAAAAAAAAGGATCCATTCAAATTCAATGTTTTCTTGTTTCTCATCTCGCTTATATTGCTGTTGGTTTGTTTTGCCTGAATATCTTGTAAAAAAAAAAAAAAAAAAAAAAAAAAAAAAAAAAAAAAAAAGAAGATGTAAAATTTAATACGATGGGTGGCGCTATTGCCTCCATGACGCATGCCCAAAGAGCATCGCACGTAGACCGGCTTTGCTGTGTCGTTGTAGGTCACTGGGTTGTGATTTTGTGCGGTGACCACTAATTTTATTTATTTATTTTTCTTCGGTAAGGCATAATTGTTATCTGTTGCTGGAGATAAGGTCTGCTCTCAACGAGTTGCACATATCAGTTAAATATTTGCGCGCCCGTTTCGATTAAGAAAGGAAGTGCAAAGAGTGGATATTACATCGAAAGCAGGCTTCTTTTATAGTTATTATTTTTTACTCCAACGACAAGTTATTCGATGCAATTTTGCTGCATAGTCTTTTTAGTTTACAATGTACTTTCGGTTGCTTTGTACAAGTTTTATCGTTACACTCGTCTGTAAATTAGTGATATTAATGAAATTGGAGGGGTCAAATACACGTGTTCC
Source organism: Typopeltis vanoorti (assembly GCF_054136105.1). Classification (NCBI taxonomy): domain Eukaryota; kingdom Metazoa; phylum Arthropoda; class Arachnida; order Uropygi; family Thelyphonidae; genus Typopeltis; species Typopeltis vanoorti. Next base: position 173,684,840 of record NC_143550.1, read on the forward strand.
TCGCTTAATTTCCGAAGCACATAACAGGAAGCGGTATACTTCTACAAATACTTACAATAGCACCAACTTTTCAGATGAGAAAACTCAGGGTAAGTATCAACTTAATCACTGCCATAATGTTTTGCATTTACAGTGGACTTTTAGATTTTATTTCCTTTTTTTTTTGGGGGGGGGGATATTATTTTAATCTTTCGACTTAACATAAAGCAATTTATTAATAGAATTACCGTTGTTCCAGGATGCACATGGATGACACATTATTACCGGGGGGTACGGTCATAATACCTTGAAAGTGAACAACCCAGTAGAGTAGAGCCATCATACATTTGAAATGTCATTTAGGGCGCTTAATAGGCAATGAAAACGTTAAAGACAAAAATTCAAGATGAATCGCACACATCAACGGATGTAGCTCGAAAGTTACCAAAATGAAGTAGTCAATTGAGTTATCACTAAACTAGTGCTGATCAATTTGAAAGTTATTTAAATAATTCCGTAACCAAAGAATATTTAGGCCTCTGTTTTAGCACATCACATAAGGAAATGACTAGTTTATTTTGTATAGAAGCATTGGCCTACATTAGATAACCTCCCCCTCCCAGCTCTTCAGGTAACATCAGTAACAAATGTGGGATGGATATAAGTTAATATCACATTTAATGAAGTTATAACCAGATTTTTTTAAAAAAAATTTAATATATATACATGATTACAATTCAGTTTCAGATTATTTAGATTCAGAATCAAGGTCATCATCAGGAAAACATACAGATGAACAAGATGCTACGTGACACTACAAAAGTAGTTAGATTTATCTTACTTTTGTGGAGACAAAAATATACATGGTAGAGCAATTGTTTTCTTAATTGCAAGTAACATAATTGCTCTAATAGGTGTTTTTGCTTCCATGAATTCTATAAAGTGAAAGATTATGTATAAAACTTGAAATACAAGTACTAATTATACAAATAAAAACTCTACCAAAGATATTAAAACTGGCATGCCTTAAGTGTTCACAAATGTGTGGAATATTTGAACAGTTTGGAATAGCATTAAGAATGAAACTTGAGATTTACAATAGTCTGGTTCACTATTTGTACTGTGGAGCTGTGATTTGAACATTGTGTAATTTTCATTGATAATCATTGTGTTTTTAGAATTGGTATTATTATTATTATGTGACACCTCCAGGGAGTCCAAAGACTCATCAAGGGAGAGTGTGCCAACAGCATCGAACGAACCCCTTCCAACTACTAACCGTGCTCAAACTTGCTTAACTTTTTACAAGCCATTAGTAGCTCATGGTGAAATATTTAACAATCTTCTCACAATAGTTCATCAATCTTTGCTTCAAGGATTAATAGTTACTTTGTATTTTACAAACTACTTAATGTTATATCTCATTTTACAATCAACTTGTTTTGTAGTTCATATTTTATTAGCATATAAGTGCTTAAAATATGTATTAAGAGAAATGAGTGTTTCATAAGTTGTGCTAATATTTCAGCATATCATTTGTTACTTGGAAAAAGCTGCAGCAATTAAGATCTCAAGTAAACTTACATATTCATACACATTCCTGAGTAGCAAGACATGGTGGCACACAACACTGAACAGTTGTGAATTACAATAAAGAAACTTGAAATTATTATGACTATCAGATGCAGTAAGTACATTTCATCCGAAATACTGTACAATTTTTTTTAAAACATGATATCAATATTGGCATATATCATAAGTGCCGATTACATATGCTTACGTGGTTCACTTTGATAATTGGTAGAAGCATATGTTTGTTACTCTAGTCAATACTTTAATGAATTGTGAACAACAGATTCCATTGGATGTGAGCATGTCTGTTCTCTGAAGATTCACTGTGGGAGGGCCCATGCTAGCTATGACTATCATCTTTCTTTAAATTTGTTCACTGACAGAGCATTCATGACCACCTCTACCCATTACACTCATTTGCTGCTCTTTATGCAGATAATCCATTCCTTATGTCCTTCTAACCAACCATCACACAGTCTCCACTGGCTGATCCTTATTCTCTCCTATCTAGTCAATAGTGAAAAATTTCTTTGGCATCTACTTTATTAAATGTTTTTAGTTATGTTATATCGCTATATATGTGATATTTATGTTTTATTTCTCTCATATCTCTTCTTTTCCTTCTATCAGCTAAGTTTCATCATCAGGAATTATGCTAGTACAGCATGAAAAAAAGTGTTGCATCATCATTATTATTATTATTATTACCACGGCTACTCCAGGAGTCCTTAGACTCATCGAGGGAGGCCCTAAACATCATGTTCACACAGCTGTTCAACATTCTCACAGTATCTATCATACCTTGCCTTGAACTCGCTCACTGTCATAGCACCCACAACAGACTCTGGCAGCTTATTCCACTCATTTACCACTCTAAAAGTAAAGAACCCAGCTCTAACACCCCTGCTAACCACGCTCTTGCCCAGCTTCCATGGGTGTCCCCTAGTTCTCCCACCACCAGTCCTGATCTCAAAAATATCATCTGAATTAATCCTATAGAATCCTTTTAGCAATTTGAATGTCTCAATCATATCTCCCCTTTTCCGCCTATTAACTAGTTTCTGCAACCCACAAATCTTCAACCTGTTCTCATATGGTTCATTCCATAGACCTGCTATCATCTTAGTCACTCGCCTCTGGATCCTCTCAACCTCCTCCCCATCAAGAAGGAACCGAGGTGACCAAATCTGGGCACAGTAGTCGAGATGAGGTCTTATCAGGGCTCGGTACAGAGGTACAATAACTTGTTTTTCTCTGCTCATCAAGGTATTTTTCAACAACCAAGTGAGTTGATGAGCTGATTTAGCTACTTTCGCAATGTGCCCTCTAAACTTCATCTCCCTATCCACCAACACTCCCAAGTCCCTGGCCTCATCAATCTCTTGGAGTACAGTTCCACCAATGTGGTATACTGCTGCTAATCTTTTCACTCTGAAATGCATAACCTTACATTTTGTCACATTAAATTGACATCCATTCTCCTTAGTCCAGAACTCCAATCTATCTAAGTCATCTTGCAAGACTTTGACATCTTCTGCATTCACTGTCGCCCTACCCAACTTTGCATCATCAGCGAACAAATGAACTGTCCCACTTAGACCCTTCCCTATATCGTTAATGAACAGATTAAACAGCAGTGGTCTTTTGGACTTTAGACGTTTTTTGGACTCTACTCCTGAATAAACTTTGATATCTCACCAACCCTATATCCATTCCCATATGTTGTAGTTTACGGATTAGAATTCCATGTGGTATCCTGTCAAACGCCTTTGCCAGGTCCAGCAGTATCACTGTAAACCCATTTCCCTTATCCAGTTCAGCCGTCACCTTGTTATAAAACTTGAGCAAGTTACTGAGGCATGATCTACCCTTCACAAAGCCATGCTGTCCTCTGTACAGTATCTCATTTTCATCAATCCATTCCTGTATTTTTCCCTTGACTACTTTCTCCAAGACCTTGACAACGACTCCTGATATGCTGATCGGTTGGTAATTTGCAACCATAGTCTTGGATCCTCCTTTATGCAGTGAAACTATTTTCCCCTCTTTCCACGCCTTCGGGACTAAGCCAGACCTGAGACTCAGATTAAACAACATGGTCAAGGGCACTGATAATTCATTAGCCGCTTCATGCAAGACCCGTGCCGGTATACCATCCAATCCCACAGATGTATTCACATTAAGGTTCTGCAATAGACTATTCACCTCCACTTCATTCATCACAATTCCCATATAAACTAATGGTTCCTTCATTTTTTCAACGTCACCACCTGGATGATATACTTTTGCAAAGTGCGCGCTCAGTAACTCCACTATATCGACTGGTTCAGTGAACTCTTTACCATCATCATTCCTTAAAATCATTTTGCCATGTACAGTTTTTTTCTTGCTTGCAGCATATTGAAAGAACTGTTTGGGATTCTCTTTTGCTTGCATAGCTAGTTTCCTTTCATAATCGGCTTTTGCTGTTTTTACCACACTCGTTACCCTTCTGGCCTGTACTTTATACCGTTCGTGTGCCTGCAGGTCACCCCTTTCTTTAAATTCCCTCCATAGTTGTTTCTTTTTTTGCAGTTCAAGCTTAATGGTGTTATTCATCCATTTAACCCCTCCTTGTTTCACTATTCGGACCTTAGGTATACAATCAGCCATAACCTCCTGTAAATGCTCTTTGATCACTTCCCATGCTCTATCGACGTCCAGCCCTTGCAGTTGTACATGCCATGGCACCGATCCAAGCAATCTCCTAAGCTTGTCATACTTGCCAGCACGGTAATTCCACATATACCCTGTCTTAATCACAAATTTCACACCTTTAGCCACCTCCCAGCTCAAGACCTTATGATCACTCTCACCAATAGGTGTCAACATGGTCATATTCATTACAGTCAAATTCTCAGATACTATTACCAGGTCAAGCACTCTCACACCCCTAGTATTTTCAATTACATGCTGTTTCAGATAGTTATCCCATAATAATTGAATAAAATCCATTTCCTTCCTCACATGATTACTGACTTTGTCTTGACAATTTTCCTTCAAATTAACTGCTATTTGTCAACACTCCAGTATTATCAGATCTTATATTTCTCTCTCCTAAGGTGCTGTTATCAGTCCACCTAGATCTTGGATCTTTTTTTCTTCCTCTGGGTCTTTTTTTTTTTTTTTGTCATTGTGGCAAAAATCTTGTTTTCCTAACCTCCTCTTCCGTTCTGTTAAACAGAATGTTAAGTGACCATACACTTGGGATTAGTTCTGCTAACACATTCCTGAAGGCTAACAGTGTCAAAATTCTCTAATAACCTAATTTTTAATGATTCTCCCATCGATGTCATCTCTTCCTCCTTAATCTTTCTCAGAACTCATCTGTTGTCTCAAGTCTGTGTTATTTCTAACTCAGCTCTCATATCCTTTTTAAAATTGGTTTGAATGCTGTCTTGTATACAGCTAGTTTATACTGTTTTGACTGATTCTCTCTTATTCCATAGAAATTTATCCATTTGATTTCCTACCAGACCAACTTTGCTAATGCTGTTTACTGTTTACAACTGAAATGTATTGCTCATCTAATGTCCCATTTGCATACAATTGATGTATTTCGAATAGCTTTTCTCTGACACCTTGTCATATGCCTTTTTTCATATCTGCCAAACTTAAGCTTTATAACTTAAAAACCCTCAACCTGTCTTCACAGGAAGCTCTTCATAGACCAGTTACCACTTTAGTCACTTGCAAATGAATCTTCTCTATTTCTGCATCATCAAGAAACCCATTTGACTAAATCTGTGCACAATAGTCCAGATGTGATCAAAACCTTATGATGAAGGTTTGGATCACATCTGGACTATTGTGCACAGATTTAGTCAAACCCTCCTCTAAGTGTGTTTCTTTGTATCCATTTTTGTGATATCTCCTCTCTCATCATCCCAAAATCCTAGAGTGCAATCCCATTAATATAATCAGCTTGCAGTTTCTTCAGTTCAAAGTTTGTAACTGTAAACTTTTCCCAATAAATTGGTAACCATTATCCTTGTCCATGCTGTCAGCCTGTTCAAATCATCCTGCAGGAACTCTACATCTTTTTTGATTATTGCCCTCCCCAGTTTTGCATCACTTGCAAACAAGTGGACATTCCCTTATAATCAATCCCAACATCATTAATATACAAAATGAACAACAGCAGTCCCAAGTACAGTGCCTTGTATACCACTGGTCACCTGCTTTCTCTCTGATTACTTCTGCCATGTACTGCTCCCCGATGTCTGTCCATCAGCCATTCTGTTACCTCATTCGTGTCTATCCCCATTTGCACCAACTTATATAATATTGTTCTATGCAGAGTCCTGTCAAATGCCTTTGCAAAACCTATCAGCATTATGTAGTCACTTCTGTTATGCAGCTCAACTGTCATTTTTAGAAACAGAATAAAAATTACTAAGACTTGACCTCTCCTTCACAAAGCTGTGTAGTATCTTAGAGTGCTATATTCCTCTCCATTTCCTCCTGGATTCTGTCCTTAACTAGCTTTTAATTGCTACTGTAACATTGTACAGAAATTATTTTTGTTTTGACTGCATTTGCAAGTCTGATGTTATTTGCTAACAGTAAGAAAATTGAGCTTTGTTTCTTAGTTCCAGGTGTTCACGTTGATGAAATATTGAACCATATACTTATCATATCCAGTTGTGTACCAGAAAAAAGTTATATGAAAAAGTTGCACAATTCTTGTTAAAAAATTAAGCCTGTTTGTTTTCTAATGTTAATTGACATGATAATGCTTACTTTTTTTTTAAGTTCCTCACAAGTGCCAAAGATGGGGGCTTTGCAGTCAGTTATGTCACATTCAAGGCAATTTTACAAAATGCGAGTGTGTAAAAGGCTATACGCTATCAGAAGATGGATTCACTTGTATAAGTGTTGGTTAGTAGCAATTCATATTTTTATTTGTTAAATGGCATTTTTTCCTGATGTTCTTATAGTTAATTGTGCTACATCTGGCAATAAATGTATCACTACAGACACTAAAATATACTTAAAAATATGAACTGAGCAACATTTTAAAATATTGATTACAAAATTAAGTGTGTATGAAGTGTGGGGGACTGAGTAAATACATACTAAGTAGGTATTTACTCAGTCATTCACTTAAGTTTTAATTCATTGTCATAGTTGGTAATGTACATTTAAAAATTAAATTTTTATGAAATCCGTTGTGTATTATCTAAAATTTGCTTACTTGTCTTATTTATATATATAGTAGACAGCAAATTTAATAAAATTGCTTTATCATAAATTCAGGGAAAATTTTCATAACCAACCAACTGCCTGTAGTTCTTGTACTTATGTTGGAAATATCTATAGTTGGAAATTAGTAAGCGAGTACAGTGTTACTGTGCAGGCCATTTGTTTGCTGTACAAACAGCACAAATCTTGAAACAACTATGGATTGGAATGTATGCTATGGGACATTCTAAAATGGCTCTGTATAGATTATATATTCCTTGAAATGCAAACCCATTCACCCAATTATCCTTTTATATTCCTTGTTTAATGTGGCTTCCAGGCATATCTTGAGAGGAAGAATGCTGAACATAATTGAGAGGCAAACAGTTGGAATCTACCAGTTCACCAACAATACCCATAGAATCATTTAGTGACTCAAATAAGCATTTGTGCATGTATGCTACTCCTGAACTAGGTTATAGCACATTGTTCAGCTGTTGAATTCATGTTTACACTGAGTATGCTGTGGAAGGCTGGTGCATATGCCTACTAATGATATTGTTTCTCATAACTTTCCACAAAAATCAGAAGAAAACTACATTATGGTAGTTTTCTTCTGATTTTTGTGGTGAGTCAGGCCCAGTTCAGCATTACACAGATTGCATTCTACATATGGACATGGCATGCATGCTGGAATACTCTTTCCAGTTCCTCTCAAACTGGAAAGAGTATTCCAAGTAAAGTATTTCACCAAAACAATAAAAAATAATGAAATAAAATCTACCCTCTATACATATAAAATGATAAGCCTTTTTATGTCATGTTTTTCGAAACGTTTTGAAACTCAGGGGCTACCCTGAATGTCGAGTCTTCAGAATTCAGGGGCGGAACCCCCTTTCGAGTTATCACAATTCCGGTCTGGCCTACCAGACCGGAACACGGGAGGTTGGGCATAGCCCCCTGCCCTAGTTAATAAATGAAATATATAAATAATAACGGGAACATTTTCACCTTGCCAACACTCAGCATTGATGTGATATGGATTCCAAATTTCTTGTTTTGGAGATATATATTACAAAGTTTTGTAATAAAAATTTCTGCTACAATGAAGTTTGACATTATCACAATATTATTACTACCTTATTTCTGTTTCTCGTGTGGGAGAAAAACGGTAAAATGTCACTCTTATAATTATATGAGATGTTATAATGGCAAAAATAGTAAGAAAAAAGTCATTTGCACTTTCTCTTCAAAACACAAAGAAAGAACATTGTAAATTCAGCCAGTTGAAAAGAAAATACTACATATTTTTCCTCTGTTATCTGATTTTTTTTTTCTTGTAGTACAAAGAAGAAATCACTGCATATAACATGGAGTCTGCATGAGGGAAAAATTCTGGAAATTGGTTACATTATAACGAATAGAGAAATCATGTCAGAAAAATTATTCACTTAAGATTCTAATCTCAGCAGACATAATATTTTCTTCTAGATTACATATCTAAAGTAACTGAACCTTTGCTACTATTATACACTAAAATGAATGGGTATGTTCCCCAAGCGATTTACGTTTGTAACAGCTGTCTTGCGAACGATTTATGAAATAAATTATCTGAAACATCCGCAGATTGATTAGGTCTATACCCCCCCCCTCCAAAAAAAAAAGATTATGAAATGCAGATGCACCTTTTCTTTGAAAATAATTCAAATCCTCTTTTTCAAGATAATTGTATGATTTAATTTCCAATTTTTGATAATAAAAGTGAAACTGATCATTATAAATTAAGCAATTATTTTGGCATAAATAATATATAAGCATGTAAACGAAATGTCACTATTTCTGTTATGATATAGATAATCAACAATTGAAAAGGAAACAAGACATTCTTGACATATTCTGCACTACAGCCTGAGGCACTTTAGTGCGACTTTAGTGTTCTCCCGTTTCTTCTCAATAGCACTGAGAGTAATAAGCCTTCAACTTTTCCTCCAGCTAAGAGGATATTACCAAGTATTTATAAGACATTCAGAAATAGCTTCCAGCAGTAGAAGTAATATTTAGATTTTTTTAAAGAAAAACAAACAAAAATATTACTACTGAACTTTCTTTGTGTGGTATGCATAGAAACAATTTTGCATGGTGAAAATATAGCATATTATTTCTAAAATTTCACATAATTTCAGCGGACAGTAGAACAGCTAGTTTTAGATTGCAAATAAATAGAACAGAATTAGAAGCTTCACGGTACAATCTGATTTCTGTATATCTTTTGTCAAAATGGTAAAATGAAGTAATTGATTTTGAATGATGTCTAGAAAAGCTTTCAAACCTGTATAGAAATTTAGAGTAGTTATGCAATTCAGTTCCAGGAGAGGATGAGGGGGGGGAGCATTAGAAAATCTTCAAAATGAGCAAAAATTTTGAATCATTCCATATATGATATTTTTCATTATATTTTCAACATATCTACGATGATATGCACTCGATATTATCGTAATATGCATAATACAAATAAATAAATAAATGACGAAGGTGAAGAATCACTGCTAAAATATCATTGGATATAAATTTTCGATACCAAAAAGACGCACAATCGGAAACCGAGTAATGCAATTTAGCATTTTAACATTTTTTTTTTTTATTCTGTCTTTATGAATAACAAAAAATCAGTTTCTAAAACTGAAATATGATGATCCATATAATGCTATTTGGTTAGAAACGAAAGCAAATGGACATATTTCTTTCAATAAATATTATTTAAAAATATAAATATTTGACATAATATTTTCAAAGCAAACATTTGAAAATTCTGAAATTCGAAAAAAAATAATAATTAAATAATTATTTAATTATTATACGTAAAGTGAAAGAACAATCAGTGCAACTCTTCCAGTGCACTGATTTGTAGAATAAAATGCACCAAATTTACTATCACTAAATAGATTCATTGCAAAAGCTGATCAGTGGTCATTTCAGGATTGATTTTTTTCGCATATGTGAAATTCGTTTCAATTTTTGGGAAAAGACACAATAAATCATTTTAGATGCAAAAAGGTCAAATAACTTAGGACATAAATGAAATTCTAAGCAACACAATAGACGTAAAGACAGGGGGACACAAAGGTCACTCAGCAACAGTTAATCCACTAATGGCTATAGAATAACCATAATGAGATTAACGGCGGAGGAAGGTAATGGCATGATAAAAGGTAGAATGCCGACGAAGTTTTGATCCATGAAAAAAGCTAGGGAGAGCTGACTATATCATCCACACCAGCTGGTTGGGAGGTTAAGCCAATACAGAATAAAATTTTTCAGGTAAGTCCAAAATTGCTAGCTTAACTTTTAGCAGGTGGATACCTATTAATTGGGTGTGTGTGTGTGTGGGGGGGGGTGTACCAGGAGCTGGTCCCCCCCGGTGAGGATTGAGCATTAGGCTAGAAGCCCCAGTTGGTTCTCTTGGCTGTTTGGAGTAAAGTTCTTTTAATACAAATAAAATGGCATTTTCTGAAATGTGTTGTGGATTTACTAAAGAAATGTTTTACAACTGTATTATAAAATTCAGCAAATTATTGTACACATTAATATTACTGCTTCACTGAAATAGTAATGTGATATAAGCTATTCATTGTGAAAGTTATCTTTTTAGTCATCATTTATATTTCCATTTTAGACAAAACTCCTGCATCACTGTTTTATACAAGTGGGGAAGAAATTTTTACAATGGATTTAGTGAACCACACAAAAAAAGTAGTGATACCCAAATTGAGACATGTTGTCCATCTGGACTTCCACATTGCAGATATAAACAGTTTATTTTGGGCTGATACATGGGCTGATAAAATATATACGGCAGTTCTGACTGAATCAGGTAGGTAAAAATTTTATATTCAATGACTTTTTTTCTTGTGATGTTGTGTGTAATTGTCACTGGAGGTTCAATATTGAATTAAATTAAAAGCAAGTTAAATATATAAAGATTAATTTACTTATAATAATGGTGTTTTTGACTTAATTGTATATAGTGCAACTGATTATTGAACACATGAGTACATATAATTGATTTACAATGTCAAACTCATAAATATTTTAGGAATAGTTCTGCAATAAGGAATTTTTGAAATTTACGATAATGTAAATTTCAAAATTTGGTCAGCTCAGTAATTTGTTACATTGAGTGAATTCATCATAATGGTGTTTACTATTGAGGGTCAACTGTACTAATAAATACTATTTAGGATTAGGAATGTTGCCTGATCCTAATGGGGATTAGGTAATATTACTAATGTTGGAATTCACTCAGCTCAGTAGTGGTAGCAGGTGAAGACTGTCTTTTTTCCAAAAAATGGGACTATAAAGGGCATTTTACTGGCTTTGAGGACTGAAAAATTCATCAGAGAATTTAATGTATATAGTATTAAATTGATAATCTCAGAATATATTTCCCTTATAGTGATAATCGAAAGTAACTTGCAGTATTTCTCTTCTAAGCTGTGTAGCATTTGTTAGTAATATCCTCAAATGCTCATTAGACCCTTTCCCTATTTGTCAGAATTCCAGTACTTTGTCTTTTTTTGAAAGCAATGAACAAAAAATATTTTCAGTCCTCTTTCACTGTTGCTGTGGCAAAATTTGAAGGGAACTATTAGATTCATTTGGTTTGTAATTGTTATTCTTAGCTCCAGATAAACAGATTTACTGAAATTCAACACTTGGAATCCTTATAAAAATTTATTGAGCTATCTGAAATTTCATTTTCAGGAGCAGACTGTTTTGTTTTCATTTGCTCTGTTAGATTTTGAAATAATTCTGTTCCTGCAGGACAGTGTTTAATGAAATTTGCTATTTACCGTGTACTAAAAAAACACTCATTGATTTTGGTTATAATGGGACCATTTTATCCACAAAACTTGACAGATATATAATTGCATGTGTTCTACAGTAAAAAGTAATTTATACAGATATTTCATCTTGCATTTCTTAAGACATCAGTGTGAGCAGAGAACAACAAGGAATTTGAATAAAAGACACAGCAGAGCACTTGCATTACATTGGAATGTTTCTACATATACAGCTCAATGGTTAAAAACTGTTGAGCTGAAAATGAATTTGATAATTAAACTGAAATACAAATTTATTTAATACAGTTAAGGATGACAATTTCCCACACTGTAGAAAAGATAAGGCAGTCATTAGATAGAGGTTAGGTTGATGAAGTAGGGCTTCAACACTTTCTTTGCATAAATGTTCATGTTTATACATGTCTGTGTAATAGTATTGGTATTTTCCCATTGATGGTCTTGATGTTCAAAGATATGTTTATTGACAGATTTTCCTGTTTGTCCATAGTAAAAAAAGTTGCATGAACATGGATCTGTTTCCACTTCTGTCAGGTAACTATATCCATTATACATTAGCCCACCATCCATTGCAAAAATATTGTATAAAATCCCTAGTATCTGGAACACGCAGCATTTGTTTGAAGGATCTCTTACACAAGAACTGCAGTACATCACACAAAAAGTTCTACTAATTGGATACAATCTAAGAATAATGCATTAAATAATTAATTCTTCTATATAGCAACTAGACAAGAAGTTCACAGGATTTCTTACCACATATTAAAGGAATCTCTGAATGAGTGGAAAAAATTATGAGAAATTATAAACTCATTGCTACCTACAAACCCATCAACTACATTCATAATCTCTTACCTTTTCCAAAAGAAACTCTCATCATTGATACTACCTGGTATATACAGAGTGCCATATCTGAATATCAAAATGACATTTAGCTCCTCAACTTCACAAATCTGGCCTAGCACAACAAGATTGAATGCACTAGCCACAGGATCCAATGGGAAAATGCTAAACTATTACATAGATCCATATATGTAATATACAAAGAAAGTGCTGAAACCCAACTTCATAGACCTAACCTCAATAATCACTTGCTTTCTCTTCCTAAGTATGGGAAATTGTCCTCCTTAATGCTATTAACTAAATCTGTAATTTAATTTTTTTTTTCTTTTTTTCCATGTTAGAACCTAAATTGCAGAGTAGGAAATGATTGTCATACATACAAAAATATTTTGGGAAAATTTGGAGAAAAGACTGAAGCTAATAATAATAGCAAATACCTGTAGGATTCTGATCAGGACATGGACTGGTTATTACTAACACCATGTGCCAACATAAAAATGTGCACAAATTCACATGGAGAGAAGAGGCAAGGAATAAGCAAAGTCTCATTGACTATGTTATTGTTGATAGTGATGTTTTCTCCCTGGTGCAGGACACTAGAGTGCACAGAGGATTTGAAATTGGAAGTGATCATCATTTAGTCTTGAGCAGGATAAAATTGAATTTCATATTGAAAAGAAGAAAATTTAAAGTTTTAAAGCAAATAAAAGTTGAGCAGCTCTCAGATCTGAACTGTAGACTAAAACACACAAACATTATTTAAGAAAAAATGAAAGAGTTTGAGAACAGGAACCAAACCTCGGCGATTCAGTGAAAACACCTGAAGAAAACATTGACTGATTCACCCAGAGAGTCGTGGTTGTCTGCAAGAATTGAAAAATGGGAACTCAATGGTGTACAAAGAAGTTAGAGGCAGAAGGAAAACAAGAAAGCATATTGAAAGTTCCTGGAGAGAATATAGAGACAACTGTAAGAAAGCTAAACACTGTGTAAAACTAGCTAAACAAAAGTCATGGGAAGACCAAGAACATTGAAAATAAATATCAGAAATGTGGCAAAATATTCTGGAGGTGGTTGAAATGGAGGAAAAGCTCAGAAATGGAAGGAGTGCTGTAAAATGAATTAGAGATGATAAAGGTGATATGAAAATCCGAGAAAAAAAGATATCCTTGATGTATGGAGTAATTACTTAGAAAAATTGCTAAATGAAACAAGCATAAAGCAACAAGCTTAAACAAGGTATAGAAGTCTTGCAGTGGTTGCACTGCATAGTTCAGAAGGTATGAACAGAGGGACAATTTCCAGATGATTGGAGTACAGCTCTCATAGTACCCATATACGAAAATGGAAATAAAACAATGTGAGAATTACAGAGGCATTTCCCTACTGAGTGTTTCTGATGAGATTTATGCAAGTGTACTTGAGAAACAGTTGAGAAGGATTAGGGAAGGGAAGCTTGCTAAAGAATAAGCTGGATTTGGGCTAAATAGGTCAGGATGGGATTTTCACTTTACAACAAATTGTTGAAAAATTGTGGGAATATAACAAAAATCTGTATTTAAGTTTTGTGGACTTGCAAAAGACATATGACAAGGTGCCAAGAGAAAAGTTAATCAAAACGCTACGGTTGTATGGTGTCAGTGGGGCATTATATCAAGCAATACCTAGTCCGTATTTGAGTTGTAATCAGCAGTTAGAATAGAAGGAAGTACAGGAAGATAGTTGATATTAAATCTGGTGTCAGACAAGGATGCACATTATTCCCTCTGTTATTCATTATGTATATAGATCACATTATGAAGGAAAGGGATATTAAACCTGATAATTGAAGATGTTATCTTAGTCTTTACTTTATGCAGATGATGTTATACTTTTAAATAAATCCAGTACAAGTCTGCAAGATTCCCTGACTAAATTGAATAACTGTTGTAATAGATTTGGTATGAAAATCAGCAATAACAAGACAAAGACAATGAAAATAGGGAGAAGCATCGAAAGTATCGACTGCATTTTGAATGGAACAAAACAGAACAAGTAAAAGATTTCAGCTACAAGGCACAATTTTTAGTGAAGATGGTAAATTAAATATGGAAATGGAAAAAAAAAAACAGAATCAACAAGGCCAGTATGGTAAGAAGTCAGCTAAATAAATGTAAATGGAATAAGAGAGAAATTAGTCAAAACACTAAATTAGCTTTTTTAAATAACGAAACCTGTGGTGCAATCATAATTAAAGAAACACACGTATTAACCACTGTGAAAATTATTTAATTGTAAATAATTCATCTTAAGTATCTTAGGACATCATCAGTACAGTAGTTTAAAACAATAATAGTGTTACACCTGATATCTTAAGAATGTAGAATTCTCAGCTATCATGGTGTAACATGAAGAATAAATAAATTAAAAACCCTGCATAAAATTAAATAAATTCAACAAACACCTTTATATAAAATATAAAGGTGTTTGTTGAACTAACTACCAAAAGTAAAGAATATATTAATGTTGTAATATGATATAAAAGAGAAAATTTAACTAAATAAGACAGAAAAGGATTAGTCATAAGAGATGGTATGTGAGAGGCTGGAGATTAAAAATATTAAGTGAATTCATAGAGAAATTTTGGAAAGGGGATTAAGTTAGAGGCTAGCAAAAGAAAAACAACAGACAATCGCTTAGGGTAAATTCCCGGATTGAGATGTCGTTGTGGGCTCGCCGACCAAAGGATGTTTGGCAGAAGAACGCCACCCTAATTGGTCGGTGAAGTAAAATCAAGGAGGGGGGGGGCGGAGAAAAGAAGAAGTTAAAGAAGGTGGTGCCGTTAGGAGAGAGGGTATAAAAGGGTGGGAACCCCCCCCCCCCAGCACTTTTTTTTTTTTTTTTGGAGGCTTTTAGACCTTTTGGGTTTTGGTTCTGTTCCAAGAGAGTTCTTCGCGAGCTCCTAGGTATGGGTTTCACGGTGATTTCCTGAGTGGCGAGATTGGAGTTATATCTCTGCCGTCACAACACGGAAACAAAACTGAGCGGAACTTCGGTTCCGTATTTCCTATGTAAGAAGCGAAGAATGGCATATAGTCGAAGAAAAGAAAGCATATTCTTTGTGTTTCAACTTCAGTGACAACCACAAAAAAGGGAAAGATGTAAAGAAATCGATATCCACGTCGCGAGTCGCACAGCCGTTATTTAGACGATTCAAAGTGTGTCCTGAATAACGAAAGGTAAAGACCGTGAAGGCATAGTTCAATTCAAAAGGGAACATAGGAGAAGCAGATTATCAGAGAGGTTATACCAAGATTATTCGATCTGAAAAGGATAGAGGCCCATATAGAAAACTCAGGAAAGAAAGGTACTGTAAAATATATCTCGTGTTAACTATAATTCGTCTGTAATAGTTATCATTATTCTAATACTGAACTGTTTAAGTGACCAAGAAAACAATACTAGGACTTTAGTATCTGACAGAATATATTGAAAGTAAGCTGGCTAGTGTTAATGTTATATAAGTAATTAAGTGTCCTGAGAATTTTGCATGTCTATTATATTGTATAAGAAAGTTTAAATGTCATAGTTATGTGTTAGTGCAGCAAATGGTTTAGTTAAGCTACTTAAGTTTGGATAGTTAAATAGTGTGAATTAATCTTATATGTCCATGTCATTTGAAGTTATATGTTGAATGTGTATGGCGGCATGATCGTAATACCCATTATTGGATCATAGCTTAATCATTTATGATAAGCTAATGTCAGTTTGTAAATATTTAGTATAGCATTGAATTGAGTAATAACTAAAATTTGAATTGTACCATGTTAAGGAATTTAATAAACCTTTTGTCCTATGATAAAACAGTTGTCTGAAATTGCTGTCCAATGCGCCACTTGAAAATTTACGAACCTAATCATGCGGGAAATTAATGCGTTAAGAAACGAGATAAAGTGTCACGACTGCAACATAGTTACACTTTCTGACATATTTTAGTTCTTTCTCCTTGTTTTTGCATATAATATCTTAAACTAAATATCCCAAAAG
This sequence comes from Typopeltis vanoorti, assembly GCF_054136105.1. Taxonomy (NCBI): domain Eukaryota; kingdom Metazoa; phylum Arthropoda; class Arachnida; order Uropygi; family Thelyphonidae; genus Typopeltis; species Typopeltis vanoorti. The sequence continues at coordinate 173,701,342 of NC_143550.1, forward strand.
GCGCAGCATAATACAAATATTAGGGATACTAAGGGGAGAAATAACTTAGATATTAGTAAAAATTTTGGTGATATCTCGAGCATAGATAATAGTAGAACTTAGATAAGCGGAAATTATTAGATAGAATAAAAATCATAAAATGGGACACAACAATAGGAATAACATACAGTCAGGGCTCATGATTACAATAGAATCTCATTAAACGTGCGTAATGTATTACAGAAATAAAAAAAAAAAAAAATGATTAAAAAAAATTATTTAACACAATTTTGTATGACAATTTCCCATACTTTAGGAATAGTAAGAACGTCGTTGCGGTTTAAGTTTGGTGTGTGTGTAGTAGGGCTTCAGAACTTTATTTGTATAAACGTTCATTGTTGAGAGAGGCCTGATTTCTGCAGTTTAAAAAGATGAATGTGGTTTTGATGTTCAGAGATATGTTTCCGAACAGACCTCCCTGTCTGTGCAAAGTAAGACAGTTTGCATGAGCATGGATTCTCATAAACACCAGGCAACATCAAAGGTGAGAGTTTGTCCTTAGGAGAAGGTAACAAGTTGTAAATTTGGTTGATAAGTTTGTAAGTTTGTATATTTCTTCATAATTTTAGAAAGACGTTCGGAGATGCTTTTGACGTAAGGAACATCAAGACCACATTCGTCTTTTTAAACTGCAGAAATCTGGCCTCTCTCAACACGGAATTGAAAATCCAAACCATAGGATCCATTGGGAAAAGTCTAAACTTTTACATAGATCTTTATATAAACATGAACGTTTATACAAAGAAAGTTCTGAAGCCCTACTACACTGACCGACCAAACTTAAACCGCAACGACGTTCTTACTATTCCTAAAGTATTGGAAATTGTCATACAAAATTGTGTTAAATAATTTATTTATTTATTTATTTTTTTTTTAAACTTCTGTAACACGTACACACGTTTAATGAAATTCTATTGTAATCATGCACCCTAACTGTATGTTATTCCTATTATTGTTTTAAACTACTTTACTGATGATGTCCTAAGATACTTAGGATGAAATATTTACAATTAAATAATTTTCACTGTGGTTAATATGTGTGTTTCTTTTAACTAAATTAGCTGGATACAAGATAGTGTTCAAACCAATTTTATCTTATGGATCTGAAAGCTGGGTTAGAAATAAAACACTTGACCAAAGACTAAAGTCCAGATCTGAGAAAGATTAGGGCCATGAACAGATTGCATCTGTGGCAATATCATATTGAAAAGGAGGATATAGGAAAGAACCTGACATTGTTAGCATCCAGAAATGTGTTAGCAGAGCTAATCTCAGGTGATATGGTCACTTAAACAGAATGGGAGAGGAAAGATTAGCAAAACAAGGGTTCTCTGCCAGGTTGGCAGGAAAAAGAACCAGAGGAAGACCAAGATATAGGTGGATTGATACATTAAAATTGCCTTAGAAAACAGAAATATAAGATCTGATAATATTGGAGTCTTTACAGGTAACAGATTGATTTGGAGGAAAATTGTTGATCAGAAGTTAGTAATGATGTAAGTTTTTCATGTATATCAAGCAATACTTAGTCTGTATTTGAGTTTTAATCACCAGTTAGAATTGAAGGAAGTACAGGAAGATGGTTTGATATTAAATCTGGTATCAGACAAGGATGCATAGTGTGATTGATGATGAATTTCATTTTTTTAAACTAGTTATCTAATTTTATTTTCAGTCCAATGGTTTTTGACTAATGGACATGCAACTGTATGTATAGAGCAATTCCACTGTAACACTTGCACACTTTCTTTTATTCATATTCTTTATTTTTGTTCTTTGCTGATATTGATGTCTACAATATGTGAGACAAAATATCTGTAATAAATTAATTTTTACTATGGTACACGTGCGATTCTATAATTATGAATACTCCACAGGTCTCATTATACAAGAAAGATGACAGATATAATCAGGGATTCAGAAATCCGCTCAACCACTAACCATAGGTTAATAAGCAATGACAACTGGCAAGTGAATTTTTGGCCTCATTCTGAATGCATTCAAAATATATTACTTTTTTTTCACATAATATACACTGTTATTAAAAAAAAAAAAAAAATAATAAAATTCACTGTCAAGTTATTTGATCACAGATGGCTGCCAACAAATACATTAGGAATTCTGGATCTGAAATACTTTATTCGAACATAGCAGCATACTCTTTTGAAGAATTGTTGAAACATTTGCAATTTTAGTTGCTGATTCTCTACAATTCATAACGTAAACCATTCACTTTCTTCTCTCCTTTTATCACCTTGAAGGTTCAGACCTTTAGTTTTTATACGAAAGACTTTGCTTTTCATAGTAATTAAAAACTCAACATGCTATTCCTCCCCCTCCTAAACAGTTCTGTCATAATTGTAATAACATATTTGATAACTTTGCATCTTTTTGCTTATATATGAATGACTTCATAAATATCTGCCTTTAGTTCCAAAAATCTCATATCTGTCACAAAAATATTATGGGGTTCTCTTCACTCCATACAGCACACCACACTTCCAGTTTTCATTTCAGTTAAAGAAGTGAGAAAAATGAGCTAACATTATATGTTATAATTGAAGTGCTTTACTTGAAAACAGTAAATTTTGCACACTTGAAGTGGGCAAGAAAATATGTAAGCTTTTCATATCATATATGCATTTAAATTAAATTGCAGTTATTTCCAATAAATAAATTTTAATCAAATCATTGCATTCATTTAGTTCAATATTTAACTTAAACGTGTGTGTGGTGCACACAATATACGAAGGTGGTCTGAAAAGTTCTCGGCCTAACAATGAAAAAACAAATTTATAATTTCAAAATTATTTTTATTTTTCAACACATTCTCCCTTAAGACTAATACATTTATTCCAGCACCATTATCCTGTCCCTGTAGTGGTTCTCAGTAAGATCTGCAAAATACTCCCCTCTACAGCTGCAATCACCTCTTGATTCGAAGAAAAATGCTGACCAGTGAGGAAGAGTTTTAGTTTTGGGAAGAGATAGAAGTCAGAGGGAGTCAAATCTGGGGAATAGGGTGGATGTTCCAACAATTCATAGTGCAGATCCCTTAATTTTCCCATTGCCAAAACACTTTGGGCAGGTGCATTGTCCTGATGAAAGAAGATTTTTTCTTCTTCTGCAAACTGAGTGTTTTCTCACGAATTTTTTCATCTAGTCTGGTTAAAAGATCGGAATAATATTCCCTGGTTATTGCTTTACCCTTTTCAAGATAAGTAATAAACAAAATGCCTTTAGCATCCCAAAACGCTGATGCCATGACCTTTCCTGCTGATGGAATTGACCTTGTTTTCTTTGGCACTGAACAGCTGGCTTCTGTCCACTATTTTGACTGCTGTTTGGATTCTGGCTTGCAATGGTAAATCCAAGTCTCATCCATAGTAATAAATTGATGCACAAAATCAGTTTTATTCTTGTTAAAATGCTCCAAGCACTGTTCAGAGATTTTCATGCGAGTGCGTTTTTTATCTGTTGCGAGCAAGTGTGGCACAAAGCTTTTTCAAATGCAATTCTTCATTCAAAATATATCATATGCGTTCTTTTGAAATGCCTATAGCAGGGGTGGGGAACCCTTGGAACCCATGCGTGCCAAACATGGCATACCAACAACTTTTTTCCAGCATTCAACCAACGGTTCATCTTAAAGAAAATTAACTAATTAAATACATATCCAACATCTTTGCTGAGTTGTATATTTTAACTTAATAGAATGCAATTTTATTAAGTAGAGCAATACCAAATAAAAGTGCAATAAAGAAACAAACATCAGCTGTTTTAGTAATAAGAAAATGAAACAAACGTATTTCCAAGCCATCTATCTCCATGATAGACTGATGTACAAGTTTTGTCCTATTCAGTTATTACATCATTCGACAGGCAGCTAGATGTGCCATGACTCCTTTACCATCATTTTATATATTTTTTCATGTTTTGTAAAGAATTTATCAGTTTTCTAAAGTGTGTATATATGTGGATTTTAATTTAATTAAATCATCATATGCGTATCAAGGATTTAGGCCTAGCATGGCCTGTTCTGGCTTTAGAAGGAATCGTTTAAGAGGACGTCCTGGTTTTCTTTTTCCTAATAGCTTGTACTTTAAGGCCTTTGGTAATCTTTCTGTTTTCATTCTTTGAACATGTTCCATCCATTTATGTTTATATTTTTTAATTTTTTCTATTACTGGTTCTTGGTTTAATTCTTTCATAATTTCTTCGTTTCTTTTGTGATCAAATAGGGTATACTTTGCAGTTTTTCTCATAAACTTCATTTCTGCCGTTATTAATCTTTGTTTGTCTTTTTTGTTTTATTGTCCAGATTTTGCTTCCATGCATTAAGACTGGTAGAGCTAATGTATTGTATACTTTTAGTCTAGTTTGTTTTTGAACTAGGTTTGGTTTAAATGTAGAGTTAATTCACCTGTTATTTTTAAATATTTTGCAATTTTTATGTTTATATCTTTTTCATTTAATTAAATCATAAGTCATTAAAATATGGATTGAAAGTATTTATTGTCAATTTAATGTCACAACCACCAGCAAAGAAACAGTGATTCAAATGAAGAGGATATTAGAGAATTTAAAGAATACTGGACTGAAAAATTTGGTGTGATTAAGAAAGGTAATAAAGCATTATGCATTTTGCCTTCCAAATCAGTTGTTTGTAGGACTTCTTCTGTAAAGAGACATTTTGAAACATCATAAGAACTTAAGCAATAAAAGTGAGCAAGAACAGTGAGAATTAATTTCTCTTTGAGCAAGACAAAAAACAGTCTGATACTTTGAAATTTATTTCAGGTAAGCCTAGTTCCAATTTAGTTGCTGCTAATTTTGAGGTTTCAATAGTTATTGCCCATCATGGAAAACCACTCCGTGATGGAGAGTATATTAAAGAAGCATGGCTAGAATGTGATCCTTTTCTTTTTAACAATCTTTTAGAAAAGTTAAAAATTATTCTGCACATTAAAGATTTTTCTTTGAATAGAAAAGCAGTTAAGGATAGGATACTTAAGTTGGAAAGGAATACAGCAGAACAATTAACAAAAGATTTGACTTCATGTAAGTTCTTTTCTATTTGTGTTGATGAGAGCACAGACATTGCATCATCATCATCTAGGCTAGCAATGCATTGCATCATCATCATCTAGGCTAGCAATGCATTGCATCATCATCATCTAGGCTAGCAAACCTTTCCTTGATTTTGTAGAGTTGGAGTATGCAAAGAGATGATTAACCTTTTAACATTACATGAGCATACCACTGGGGTTGAAATATGTAAAGCAGTTATGAACGAATTATCTCTTTGGCAAATTGATTTCAAAAATGGTATCCGTGATTGGTAAGGAAGCAGGATTTGTAAATCTGTTTGCAAAACATGTTGGTCATCCACTGATAAGGTTTCATTGCATCATACATGAGGAGACTTTATATGCAAAAGCTGGCCTAAAGGAACTTCAAGAAGTGATGCAAACAGTAACCATACCATGGTTGTTAATTATGTTTGCACATGCTTTGAATAAAAGATAATTTCAGAATCTATTGAATGAGGTGGATTTGGTGTACAAAGGACTAATAATGTACAACAATGTTTTTAGCTTAATCGAGGTCTTGTTCCGAAACGATTTGTTGAATGCCTCCTGGATGACATCAGTCTCTTTTTGGCTTATAAAGAAATGTACGGCATCATGTGGGTTTGTAAATTGATGTTTATTGTAGATTTTTGTGAACATTTAAATAACTTGAATCTTAAATGATAGGGCTCTGGTAAGACTCTTGATGTTATGTTTGATGACATAAAGGCATTTGAAATGAAACTAGGAGTTTTCAAGAGGAATGCAGACAGTGAGAGATTTAGATATTTTCCAAACCTAAAGAAATGCATTATTGATCTCTAAAAGGATGACAAAATAGACTGAAAGACAAAATATTTCATCATCAAATTCCTGCAATGTACTCTCAAGAGGTATACAGGATATGATAGTACTACATGAAAAATTTGCATCGTTACTTCATATCTACAATTTTCCTCCAAATCAGTCTGTTACTTGTCAAGACTCCAACATTATCAGATCTTATATTTCTATCGTCTAAGGCAATTTGTACCGTATCAATCCACCTATATCTTGGTCTTCCTCTGGGTCGTTTTCCTGCTAACCTGGCAGAGAACACTTGTTTTGCTAATCTTTCCTTGCCCATTTTGTTTAAGTGATCATATCACCTGAGATTAGATCCGCTAATGCATTCCTGGATGCCGACAATGTCAAGTTCTTTCCTAATATCCTCGTTTTTAATATAATATTGCCATTGATGCCATCTGTTCACGCCTGTAATCTTTCTCAGGACTCTCATATCTGCGGTCTCTAGTCTTTGGTCAAGTGTTTTACTTCTGACCCAGCTCTCAAATCCATAAGTTAAAACCGGTTTGGGTACTGTCTTGTATACAGCTAATTTAGTTTTGGCTAATTTCTCTCTAATTCCATATGAATTTATTCAGTTGACTTCCTACCATACCAGCTTTGTTGATTCTGTTGTCTATTTCCATATTTAATTTATGGTCTTCATTAAATTTATGGTCATCTTCACAAAAAATCGTGCCTAAGTTGCTGAAATGTTTTACTTGTTCCACAGATTCTCCGTTCACAACGCAGTTGACATTTTCAATGATTCTGCCTATTTTCATTGTCTTTGTCTTTTTATTGCTGACCTTCATACCATATCTATTACAACAGTTATTCAATTTAGTCAGAGAATCTTGCAGACTTGTAGCGGATTTATTTAGAAGTATAACATTGTCTGCATAAAGCAAAGAGCTAACATTAACATTTCCAATTTTGATATCATGTTTAATTCCACTTTCCTTCATAATGTGATCCGTATAGATAACAGAGGGGATAATGTACATCCGTGTCTCACACCAGATTCAGCATTAAACCATCTTCCTCTACTTCCTTCAAATCTAACTGCTGACTTACAACTCAAATAAAGACTAAGTATTGCTTGATATAATGCCCCATTGACACCATATAACTGTAGTTTATTAAATAGCTTCTCTCTTGGCACCTTATCATATGCCTTTACCAGATCAACAAAACTTAAATACAGATCTTTCTTATATTCCATGATTTCTCCACTATTTGTCGTAAAGTGAAGATCTGATCCTGACAGCCTCTATATGGTCTGAATCCAGCTTGTTCTTCACCAAGATTTTCTTCCACAATTCTTCTCAACCGTTTCTCAAGTATACTTGCATAAATCAGCAGGGATATAACTCTGTAATTCTCATATTCAGTTTTATTTCCATTTTTATATAGGGGTACTATGAGAGCTCTACTCCAGTCATCGGGAATTAGTCCCTCTGTCCAGGCCTTCTGAACTATGCATTTCAGCCACTCTAAGACTTTTATACCACCATTCTTCAGAATTTCTGGCCAAATATCATCTACTCCTGCTGCCTTTCTACATTTCAAGCCTTTGATGGCTTTTCTATTTCAAGTATGGATATGCATTCCTGACTATATGCCTGTTGAGTGTTTTTTGCCTATGTGCTATCACTGCTTGTTTCATTTAGCAATTTTTCGAAGTAATTACTCCATACTTCAAGGATATCTTTTTCTCCTGTTTTCATGTCATCTTTATCATCTCTAATTCCTTTTACAGCACTCTTTCCTCCATTCCTAAGCTTCTTCAACAACCTCCAGAATATTTTGCCACCTTCTTGATATTTATTTTCTATATTCTTGGGAAAGTCCTCCTATGACTTTTTGTTTAGCTAGTTTTACACAGTGTTTAGCTTTCTTACATTTGTCTGTATTCTCTAAGAGCACAAGATGACTTATTTGCCTGGAACTTTTGATATGCTTTCTTCTTTTTCTTCACTGCCTCTTTAACTTCCTGTGTCCACCATGGAGTTTCTTTTTTTCCATCCTTGCAGACAACCTCACCACTTGCCTCTCTGGCTGAATCAATCAGGGTTTTCTTCAAGGCTTGCCACTGAATCTCCAAGGTTTGGTTCCTGTTCTCAAACTCTTTCATTCTTTCTTCAATAATCTTTGTGTATTTTAGTCTACAGTTCACATCTGAAAGCTGCTCAACTTTTATTCGCTTTAAAACTTTCTTACATGTTATTCTTTTCAATATGAAATTCAATTTTATCCTGCTCAAGATTAAATAGTGATTGCTTCCAATTTCAAATCCTCTGTACACTCTGGTGTCTTGCACAAGGGAGAAAACATCACTATCAACAATAACATAGTCAATGAGACTTTTCTTATTCCTAGCCTCTTCTCTCCATGTGAATTTGTGCACATTTTTATGTTGGAACATGGTGTTAGTAATAACTAGTCCATGTCCTGAGCAGAAATCCAACAGATATTTGCCATTATTATTAGCTTTTTTTCTTTTCTCCAAATTTTCCCAAAAAATAGCTTTTGAAGATATTTTTAAACGTCACTGTGTCAACTGTTAAGCAGTTCTCTCAGATTTGTTAAGTTCAGAGAATTAGAAGAGACTGCAAAATTTATTAAGTGTCCAAACACTATAAAACTGTATGAATTAAACTTGCAGTTGTTTTCGTGGATAAATATGGATGATTTTGAAATGCAGGTGATTGATTTTCAAAGTAACTCAATTTGGAGGCAGAAATTTGTTGACCTCAGAGTCAACCTGAAATATATTGAAAAGGAGCTATTAGAAACAGGTGTACAGAGAGAGAAGTGCAGAATAGGTGTTAAGAATACTTGGAATACTATTCCAGAAACTTTTGTATGTTTAAATACCTTGGCAATAGCATTACTATTCCTTTCGCATCTACATATTCTTGTGAATCATTGTTCTCAGTGATAAACATTGTTAAGTCTCGTAATAGGAGTAGCCTATACAGATGAAACTAGTAGCTCCTGCATATCTCTACAGGTTACAAAATATAAACCTGATATAAATTATCTGTCATCAGTGATGCAGCAGCAGCATTGATCTAAATAAATAAAACATCCATTATTTTTCTTTCTCTAATTTTGATGTTCTTTGCTAAAAATGCTTAACATTAACTTCTGTTTACTGTATTATGTAGGTAAAATAACATTTCATTTTATCTGTAATTTTTATATATTACTCAAAAGGGATTGAGAATTAATAAAAGAATATGTGCTTTAGTCAAGTAAAGCAATTGAGATTGTGCACTGTAATATGTTGGAAAAACTTTAAAAAAACTTATCTGATTGATCTTTATAAAAAAAAAAAAAAATTCAGAATTATTGTTTACTCTTTTGCTGATGTTAAAAATTTCTTCTTTAAATTGTGTGACTGTATATGACAGCTAGAAGGCAAATAAAAAAATATCCACGCTATCATCAGGATAGAAGGACTTTTAAGTAAAAACTCAGTCACTAATTTTTACATTCCTTCAATCTTACATGACTTAGAATAATCACTCTTGCAATATTCTTTGATTTTACCACCTCTAGTGTGATTTTTGATTATATGACAATACTCTCTCAATACTTAAGACACCAAATAATAGTATGTTCCCCAAAATTTCGGTTGACACGTGAGAAAAATTTGCATCAAAGATTTGGCGATTTTGGCATGCACACTGAAAAAGATTGCCCTTCCCTGGCCTATAGTCTCAGCAATTTCATGCACTTTGACTCGCCGGTCATCCAATAGCATATTGTGCACTTGATCAATGATTTCTGTTGTTGTTACACTTTTTGGACGTCCTTCATGTGGATCATCTTCAAGGCTGTTTCGGCCATGTTTAACCATGCTACCGGCCAAGACGTCTTAATAGACGTCAAGGTTATCATGGATGCGAAGCACATATTAAAATTTTAATTCCATTGATATTACATTGAAATATATGATGGATACAAAGCATATGAGGATGCATATTTGATCCATAATGGCCGGTAATATGGTTAAACTCGGCAGCCCATTTCTTAATTGTCGAAAACAAAGGAGAAGAGTGCCCATAAACTTTTATGAACTTTGAATGAATTTCTTTTGGCATTAAAACCTTCTTTTACAGAGAATTTTATAACTGCATGATATTCAATTTTATCCATTTCAAGTGATACAGAAAACTTTTGCTTCAAACAGTTTTATAAAATAAACTATTTGATAACATGACTTGCAATTTCACATGGATGCTTATGACAGATGTACCAACTTAGGGGGAAAAATCTTGCCAATAGTGTCGCCATCTATGGTCAAGGCTGAAAACTTTTCAGACCACCCTCGTATGTAATAGACAATCTATCCTTAAAAAAAAAAAAAAAATTAATTGCCCTTTTCTTGATGGATGTTTTTCACTTGGCTATGCTACCAATTATATATTTGGTTTAATCCTTTATCCAAGTGTAAGCAAACAAAGTTTGCACCTGAAGTATTTTCAGGACTGGGTCAACTTGCCTTAGTATCCCATAATGCAAAAGCACATATCCTTATGGGTATGTTTAATGCTATGCATTATGGAAAGGGTCAATACCCAGACCAGTTTCGACCTTTATTGAGGTTTCATCAGTGGCAGCCAGACTCAGAGGTTGTGATACTAAGGTGGAAGTAATGCAGAAGTCATATCACCATATACCAGTTGCCAAAAAGTGTCAACACCTTATTATTAAAATTCTCTGGATTATAGATAGTTGATGGAAGTTTTTTCACTTGGCTATGCTACCAATTATATATTTGGTTTAATCTTTTATCCAAGTGTAAGCAAACAAAGTTTGTGCCTGAAGTATTTTCAGGACTGTTACCACAAGTTGCCCCAGTCCTGAAAAAAAAAAAAAAAATATATATATATATAAAAGGACACACACACACACACACACACACACACATACATATATATATATATATATATATATATATATATTTCGTCGTGTGCGTGTATATATGTATGTGTATATATATATATATATATATATATATATTTCGTCGTGTGCATGTGTATATATATATATTTCGTCGTGTGCATGTGTATATATATATATTTCGTCGTGTGCATGTGTATATATATATATTTCGTCGTGTGCATGTGTATATATATATATTTCGTCGTGTGCATGTGTATATATATATTTCGTCGTGTGCATGTGTATATATATATTTCGTCGTGTGCGTGTATATATATATATTTCGTCGTGTGTGTATATATATATTTCGTCGTGTGTGTATATATATATTTCGTCGTGTGTGTATATACAGGGTGTTCGGGATAAATTTGACATATTTATAATTAATTATATTTTTCCGTAAGTTACATGTATTAACACACACTTCTCTTCATTTAAAAGTTTGGACCCTTCTTCATTCATATACAAGATGTCAGAAAGGATGGATAGCTGGAACCCACCTGAATCATGGAAGAGAATAACTTGTATCATGATGATTCGTGCCCGCCATCAAAATAAGGATATTACGACTGCTGCCCAATGCTCCCTGAATACAGTAAAAACAATCAGGCATGAACTAGAGACTTGCAATGGTGACTACGAGGATGTAGCAAGAAGAAAGATCCCTAGCAGACGATCTGATTGCGTTCGTACAGCAGAATTCCTCGCAAATCTGCAGGAACAGGTGTTGAAGAACCCTGGCATTGGAATTCGGGCTTTGTTCGTGGAGTTGCTAACTGTAGTCAAGCCCTGGATAACAAGGGTAGCCAATGGTAGGCCGTATGTAAGGGAGCAGGATTCGGCCCCTTGCCACACCTCTGGGAAAAGTCAAAAATGGTTGTCTGAAAATTTCTACGACTTCACCAGTCCAAATGTTTGGCCTCCAAACTCCCCAGACCTTAACCCCATGGATTATTTTGTATGGGGCGCAGTTGAAAAAGACACCAATCGCACTTCCAGTAATACAAAAGCCCAGTTAATGGATAAAATTAAAACAGTTTTTGCGGCCCTTCCCAGGGAGACTGTAGCATCAGCTTGTTCGAGGTTCCGAAGCAGAATTGAAGCTGTGATCGATGCTAATGGTGGTTATTTTGAGTAAATCTTGTTGATAGTATTGTAATTAACTCTGCCTGTAATGTTTTTTTGTCAATTCATTAAATTTAATAGATACAAAGAAGATTTTCTTTTTCCTTACGAAACTGTCAAATTTATCCCGAACACCCTGTATATATTTCGTCGTGTGTGTATATATATATTTCGTCGTGTGTGTATATATATATTTCGTCGTGTGTGTGTATATATATATTTCGTCGTGTGTGTATATATATATTTCGTCGTGTGCGTATATATATATTTCGTCGTGTGCGTATATATATATTTCGTCGTGTGCGTATATATATATTTCGTCGTGTGCGTATATATATATTTCGTCGTGTGCGTATATATATATTTCGTCGTGTGCGTATATATATATTTCGTCGTGTGCGTATATATATATTTCGTCGTGTGCGTATATATATATTTCGTCGTGTGCGTATATATATATTTCGTCGTGTGCGTATATATATATTTCGTCGTGTGCGTATATATATATTTCGTCGTGTGCGTATATATATATTTCGTCGTGTGCGTATATATATATTTCGTCGTGTGCGTATATATATATTTCGTCGTGTGCGTATATATATATTTCGTCGTGTGCGTATATATATATTTCGTCGTGTGCGTATATATATATTTCGTCGTGTGCGTATATATATATATTTCGTCGTGTGCGTATATATATATTTCGTCGTGTGCGTATATATATATTTCGTCGTGTGCGTATATATATATTTCGTCGTGTGCGTATATATATATATTTCGTCGTGTGCGTATATATATATTTCGTCGTGTGCGTATATATATATTTCGTCGTGTGCGTATATATATATTTCGTCGCGTGCGTGTGTGCGTATATATATATTTCGTCGCGTGCGTGTGTGCGTATATATATATTTCGTCGCGTGCGTGTGTGTATATATATATTTCGTCGCGTGCGTGTGTATATATATATATTTCGTCGTGTGTGTATATATATATATATATATATTTCGTCGTGTGTGTATATATATATATATATATATATATTTCGTCGTGTGTGTATATATATATATATATATTTCGTCGTGTGTGTATATATATATATATATATTTCGTCGTGTGTGTATATATATATATATATATTTCGTCGTGTGTGTATATATATATATATATATATTTCGTCGTGTGTGTATATATATATATATATATATTTCGTCGTGTGTGTATATATATATATATATATTTCGTCGTGTGTGTATATATATATATATACGAAAAGGACAAATGTATAATTGTCCTTTTCGTATAATATAATTTCAGCAACAAAATTAACTGGTAATTAAAAATGCAGAAATTAAAATTGGCTTAATCTAATTAATTACTACACTACATCTATGTATTTAATTCTTCGAACACCCTTATCCTTAAATAGGTATTGTTACACCTGATATCTTGAGAATCTCAGTTATCATGGTGTAACATGAAAAATAAATAACATAAATTAAAACCCCTGCATAAAAAGAATGATTTAATTGAAGGAAAATTCTTGCATCCAGTATATAATGAATAAAATGTCAGGCTTATTGTCAAGTTAAAATAGCAAAAGAAAAGAATGTATTAACATGTATTATGACTAAACAAGGAATTTGTATTAAATAAGTAGCTAACTAAGAATTAATGTTGTAATGCGATTAAGAATGAAAGAGTTAAGTACATAAGTAAGAACAGATGAGTCATAAGTTACGCTGTGTGAGAGGCTACAGATTAAGTATTAAGTAGAATTCTGAGAAAAGGTTTGAAAGGGGGTTAAGATAGAGGCTAACAAGAGAAACAACGGAATATCGCTTAGGGCCGATACCCGGATTGAAACTTCGTTACGAGTTGCTGATCAAAATGACGTATGGCAGCAAAATGCTACCCAATTGGTAGATAGACGAAAAACAAGTAGCAGGCGGGAAAAAGAAGTAAGAAAGGGTGCCGTTAGGGGAGCAGCTATAAAAGGGTTGGTAACCCACCCCCACAAGGCCTTTTTGCTTTTTTGCTTTGAGAAGAAAAGTTTTAGATAGTCAGGCCTTGGACAGCCTTTTAGCCTTTTTAAGAAGAAATGTTTAGATAGTCACGAGGCTTTTTTGCCAGAAGAGAAGAAACGTTTGGATAGTAGCGGTGGTTTTGGTTTGGTTTTCCAGTGGAATTCACGGTGTTCCTGAGTGGAGAGATATGGCCTATATCCTCATGCCACAACAGGGAAACGAAGGTGAGCGGGAAAGCTATTCCCGTATTCCTATGTAGAAAGCGAAATATGCCATAGAGTCATAGGAAGCTATGAAGATGTCGATGTCCTCGTTTCAGATAGTACAGCCGATCGCGCAGATGTTTATATAGCCCTGAATTGCAAGAAGTTATAGCAAGCAAGTTCGTTCAGTAGAAGGTAAAGGCCCGTAAGTGAAGCTAAAGAAAGGTATTGTGAATTTTATCTTATGTTAACTAGAAGTTGTTTGTGATAGGTACCATTGTCATAATACGGAACTGTTGAAGTGATTAGGGAGAAATTATAATAAGACTTTAGAATTTGATAGGGAGTGTTAAAAGTAAGCTAGCTAGTGTTGATGGTTTGTGAATAATTAATTGTCCTAAGAATCTTGAGTGCCTACTATATTGTAAAAGGAAAGTTAATGACATAGTTGTGTGTTAATGAAGTGAATGGTTTTGTTAATCTTGAGTTTGATTAGTGTGAATTGAGTAATTAAGTAGCCTGAGGAATTCGAATGCCTAATGTAATGTGTAGAAAATCGGAATTGTCATAAGTATGTGCTAGAGTAGTAAATGATTTTGTTAGTGTACTTGAAGTTGAATAATCTAATAGTGTGTAGTAACCTAATTTTTCCATGTTAAGTGATTCTATGTTTTGAATTGTTGTGGCGGCATGATCGTAGTAGTCTTTGTCGGATCATAGCCCAACTACTTGTATTAAGCTAATTTTAGTGTGTAAGTAATTTAGTTCAGTGATTGATATGTATCATGTTTAGAAACTTAATAAACCATTTGTTCAATGATAAAAGAGTTGTCTGATATTGCTAATCCAATGCACCGCTTAGAAACATTCGAGCCTAATCACACGGGGAATTAATGTTAAGAAACGGGAAGTTTAATAAATTAATGTTGAGTAACAAGAAATAGTGTCACGACTGCAATAGTTACACTTTCAGATATTTGAGTTCTTTCTCCCTGTTTATGTATGTAATATCCTAAACTAAATATCCCAAAAGGCGCAGCATAAATATAAATATTAGGGATACTACGGGGGAGCAATAACGCAGATATTAGTAGAAATTTTGGTGATATCTCGAAAGTAGAAGTTAGAAGAATATTGATAAAAGGACGTTATATAAAAGACAAACAAAATCGTAAGATAGGACATAACAGTATGCAGTCCTAAGCTGATTTTCACAGTTCACAACATGAAGTAGCTTCGTGTGATTAATTGCATGAAAATATTATAATACTGATTCTTTGTAATACTGTTATTTGAAAAATATAATATCTTGCAAAAACAGGATCATATGACTGATTGCATTGTGCAAAGTGAGTCTGGTTCCACATCAAGTACTACCTACTTTCTTGTTTTTGTGAATTTTGTCTTCCCTGTTAAATTATTGTTTGTGGATAATTTATATAGGGTGGCCCATAAATCATAAAGGGGTTTAAAGATTTAATAGCTATTCATCTTCAAGGCCCACCTTTCGTAACTGGGTTTTGGGGGAAGCAGCTGCAAGAGGAACTTCGAATGGTCACGATCCTCTGCCACCAAGCTCAGGCGTTCTGGTGGGACTCCCAAACGTGTTCACCCAAGGTTTTGGATATAATCTATCTCCAGCGAGTCCTTGGTCTTCCACGTTGCCTCCCACCCTCTGGCTTGGCAAAGAGGTCCTGCTGGGGGAGCCTCTCTTGTGGCATTCTGACCAGGTGCACACACACCAACGTAACTGTGATCTCTCAACATGGAGAAGCAACGGTTGAGTAACGAGGGTTTCCTGAATTGCAGAGCTTCTGACACTGTCGAGTCGTCAGCCCCGAAACCCCTCGAAGGAAACTCATTTCAGCCGCTTGGATTATTCCTTTATCCAAGTGTAAGCAAACAAAATTTGCACCTGAAGTATTTTCAGGACTAGGGCAACTCGTGGTATAAAGGTGGTATGAGTTCTGATCACTTGCCTTAGTATCCCATAATGCAAAAGCACATATCCTTATGGGTATGTATAATGCTGTGCATTATGGAAAGGGTCATAATAACTATTTATTATTTTAATTTTTTTTTTGTATTGTTATAATACAGAACCTGGAGTTTTTTTTTATTAGTTATGAAAAATCACATCACGTAAATGCTTTCTATTTTCAACTTAACAAAGACAGGTCCTTTTTACGGCATGCTCCATGACAGCTGTTAATGTTTCTGACCGCAGTGCCCTAATTTCTCCATGAATGTTCTTCAAAAAGGTGCATCTGAACGAGTCCCAGACTTGTTCACATATACCTTTTCCTTCAGGTAATCCCATAGGAAAAAGTCAGGAGCTGTTCAGATCTAGAGAACATGATTTCCAATTAATTACAGATCTTGCAAAAGTATTTTCTTACCAAAAATATGCCTTAGGAGTTCCGTTGTGGCTCTAGCAGTATGGACAGTTGCTCCATCTTCCTGAAACCACATCTTGGGTCTGTTCTTTACCGTAGGGCAATATTTTCAATCATGGCTTGATATCACTCCCCAGTGACCATCACTTCATTCTGAAAGACATAACACCTGATGATTCCTTGCGACGCTACACTATACTACACGGTGCACTAATCGGATATAAACAGGTGGTGGATAAAGTCATTTTCTTCTCTAGTCAATTGTTGAAAGTGAACTGCAAAATTTACATGTTGCTGATAATCTGTTGATTTTAATTCCTCTACCAGTTGGATCTTGGAAGAGGCATAGATGATTTAAAATGTCCAAGACACACCCAACTGCATCTTCAGGTTACAACATCCCTGGTTCTTCTTCAGTCCTTTACACATTGAATGTTTTGAAGGGTTGGATAACTGAAGGTAGCATGGTGCTACCTTCAGTTATCCAACCCTTCAAAATGAGCAATATGCATTGTGTGTGTGCATATTGCAATATGCGCGCGCGCGCACACACACACACAATGAAGGTTGGATAATTGAGAGAGAACTGTATTTAATATATAACTGGATTAAAAATTAAAATATATATTAAAACATGGTTACTGGTGGAATTCCCAAATTGTACATTTGATGTACCAGGGAATATGTAAACTAGACTGCTTGACAAGATTAACAGAATGAAAGTTTCCATGAATAATTTCCTTTTGACAGTGTCTCAAAAGGGAAATATTTAATATAATAGGCATTCTAACATGCAGATTCAAACTATCCAATAGAAATTGATATACGACTCAATAGCCCCCCCCCCCCCCCCCCATTGTGTGGTGTGTGTGTGCGTGCGCATATTGCAATATGCACACACACAATGCATATTGCTCATGCCGATAACAGTGGCCACATTTCATTTTCATTTCTGGTAAGCATTGCCACTGCAAAGGCATATCTTCGCTAGCTGGAGGAAATGCCAACTTAACCTCTAGGTGGTAGATGTCTTTCATCAGCCAGTGAAATACCACCATCTTGCTTATTAGAGAACTGAAATGGCTGCAGCCATGTTCAGTCGCTAGAGCATGGGTTCCTGTTTCTGTCTCCCCCCCACTCTTCTCATGTGCAGTGAACATGATACCCTCAAAGACATAACAATCCCACTGTTGGTAGCTCCCCCCCCCCATTCAAGGATACATCAGTAAAATGCTTCCAGAGTGACTGCTGTTATTATGCAGGACTGAACGAGATAGTAATGAACCCGGAGGCTTTCCGATCAGCTAGTGAAAAATCCTGCAACCAGATATTTTGCCAGTTCATGACTGCAGGGAGACCAAATACTTTGGTTGCAGGGGAAAGTGTCGAGGCCACATATGGACAGGAGATAGACTCCCCCTCAGTTGAGCAGTATGTTTGCGAGTCTGTCATCTCTCACTGCATGCTCCACTTCCTTTTTATCTCTTCCTCACCAAACACGATGAACCACAACTAAAAGAAATGCATTTTTACTGCAGATGTCAAAAATTCTACCACACAAAATAGTTAAAAAAAAAAAAAACGTAAAGAAATCCAACCAAACAACCCACCAACACTAATTCTTACAAACAAAAAAATGTCCACATTCACTTCACCAACATTCGTGTACTAAACAGCAGTATAAATGATGTGCACCATCACCCACAGTCATCTAACCAGAACTACTATTCCTTTCAGAACCCCCAACTGGCAACCACAATAGCCACTGTACACCTCTACTGCTTAAACTACACATTATACATATCTTTCCTCCACAAGGGTGGCACTTGTGCATTCATAAGAACTAACATACCATGCCAGAAACTGAAATTCTTGAATCCCCACTATTTGATCTGCTTTTGCTCAAAAGTTCTTTACCAAATCAGCCTACCCTCTGACACCTCTACATCTTTCTCTCTCTCTCTCTCTCTCTCTCTAAAGCTCTACTTTCTACAGTCTAATATCCCAGTAGTGAGGTCATCCTTCTTGGTGACTTCAATGGCCATAACTCATATTAGCTCCCATTCTCCAATTTCAACGATCAAGCAGGCAGGGATGCTGAGGTGTTTGCCATCAGCAATGACCTATCTCAGATCATAAGTCCTCAATGGCCATAACTCATATTAGCTCCCATTCTCCAATTTCAACGATCAAGCAGGCAGGGATGCTGAAGTGTTTGCCATCAGCAATGACCTATCTCAGATCATCAGTCTTACCACTGGAATACTAGACAACCCCCCCTTTCAATTTGCCACCACACTTGACCTCTTCCTAACAAGCTTTCCCTCCAGGTATACTGTGTTTGTCAGTTCTTCTCTTGGAAACTTCACACAACCTCATACAAGTCTTTTTTTGCTGCAGAATAACCTACCTATACCTACCAGTTTAGTCTCATTTCTTGAGGCCCTGACAAATTTGCTACAGCTGTTCTCTGATGAATCCTGTTTTTGAATAAATTGATTCTAGATGTTTGATCTGGAACTTGAGCATCAGAGAAAGGGAACCTTTCAGTGGAGGTAGTATTCTTGTGTGTGAGGCAGAATAATGATCAGTGGCTGCTCCTCTCTTCATGCTTTTGTAAGGATATAACTTCAGAGTACCAAGAATAGATCCTTGAATGCTGTGTGACTTTGTATGTGGTGGGGTTGGCCCAGATTTCTTTTTCATGCATGACACTGCCACTGCCATATCTTGAAACTGAAGATATGCAATGATCATAATGGCCAGATCATCATCAGACTTAAATGTGATTGAACATCTGTGAGATGCATCACATTACATGCTGACAGTCACCACCTCTTTCACTTTTCAGTCTGCTCTGGTGGAAGAACGGAATTTATAGACACCCTTATTTGAGCATGGTCCATCACTCTGGCTTGTTTAGCCATTGGAGAATCATGCGACATACTGATGTTACTATATTTTCAAGCATTCCATTGTAGACCACCACACTAAATCTTGTCCTACTTCATTACAGACTATGAGTTACATTCTCTAAATGCTTTGTGTCAAGCAGCGTTTTTTTTGGGGGGGGGGGGGGGTGACATGTATTGACAGATGCAATAACAAATCTATATATAAGGCATCAATATTCTTTCATTAATGTGCCATGCAGAAGAATTTTGATAGTTTTAGCAGGAAAAAGACAGTTTTAGAGAAGTTTTGCTTAGTTTTAGAGAATTCTACAATAGCCAGTTATTTAAATCTTAGTCTGCAGGTCTTTCTTTTATTTGATCATATTCATACAGACTTTCTTATATTTTTCTCTGTTGTGAGGACACATGCTGACAGGAACTTTCTGTATTTCTGGGAAGTCCACACAGTTAGCCCAGTGACTGTGCACTTCTGAACCATATGCCTGGGGAAGGAGTGTCCTAGATTCAATTCCCATCGACAACAAGAGGAGTTTAAGGATCTTTTTCAGCTAGCCAAGTTGGCCAGGCTTGGGCGTGGACAGCAGGGTTTTTCATCCCGCAAGCAGGCAAACCGGTCCTGTGAATACACAAGCTACAGTCATAAGATATAGTACTTAATCCGTCATTAGGAGGGCTCAATCAGCAGTCCCTAAGGGGTGGTCGAGGAATGTGGGGAACCTTACACGAATAAATAAATAAAATTTCCGGGAAGAAAGAGAAATAGTTATTTTTTGTAAATAGCTTTGCAACATGCTTCCTTCTTTGCATCTACCAATATTTCTTCAGATTTTGCAATCGGATTTGCCTGGTTCTTTTTAGTCAATTATGATTATTTTTAAAACTTTCTTACAAATTTCTTTTCAGTATGTGATACTCATTTTTTAATATAAATATTTCAAGTTCTCTGTAAACTTGTAAATCTAAGCCTTTCTGAAGATATTAACAATAATGCTGTAGATGAAAACTTCTTTCTTGTATTGTATGTGGCCTTTATTTTCTGTGAAGAATTTTGTTAGGCTAGCTACTTATGCATATCTTTGTGTTCTGGAACCTGGACTAGCAATAACTAGTTCATTTCCATAACAGAAATCCAGTAGTTATTCACCATTATTGCTAACCCTGTCATTCCCCCCCCCCCCCCCCCCCAGTTTTTTCCACGGGTCTACTTTTTTTGTTTTTGTTCTATCTACTGACTTGAAGAATTTTTGTACTTTGCACCCAAAGTACAGAACCTTTGAAGTCAAACATAATCTTATTTTCAGATTTGTATAAAATATTTCTGGCATTATATATTTTAGCTATTCCCTCCTTTTCTAAATTAAATTAACACCAGTATTCTTTGTATTCATATAAGCTATAAATGCATTTTTTTTAATAGGTGTTCAAAATATTTCACCTCTTGTATCAACCTTTTTGTATCAAGTGGAAGGACTAGCAGTAGATTGGATAGGACAAAATATTTACTGGATTGAAGGTAGAATTCATGATATCGAAGTGGCAAAGATTGATGGCAGTTTCCGTACTGCATTGATTACTGGATTAGATCAGCCAAGAAGCATTTCTCTGGATCCAATCATTGGGTGAGTTAATAGCTACAATCTGCATATTATTATACAGTCAATTCACTATAGCAAACCTTTTATAAGAAACTTCCTTTGGCTCAAGTTTAATATAGTGAGAACTGACTACATAGAATATCTATAGCCTTTTTTACATCTGGTCTTGGCAATTTTTATATATTAATTTATATCTGTGTGTGTGTATATATATATATATATATATATATATATATATATATCTGTATGCGATTTCTCCTATATATTAAATCTCTGTAAAACAAGTTGATTGTGCTTTTGCAGTTTTCATATTCCTTTCCTTTCATGATTTATTGTCTATTGTTAGGTTGTTTCAGTTACTATGATGCTAATTTAAACACTAAGCATATTATTTGTATATAAACCCTGCTTATGTTTTGAAGATTATTTTGTCTCTTCTAGAGAACTTGGGTTAAAAAAAAAAAACATTTTTCTGATACTGGCCAACTTAGCATTTGGTGAGAAATTTGCTTATTCTAAGTGATTTTCTTTCTTGACTACTTGTATAAGAAATTATAACACATTTAGGAATGTTAGTCAAGTGGGTAATATTTATTATCCTACTAGTTTCACCGATTGTGCTATCGGCATCTTTAGGGATACAATTGGTAAGCGATATGAAGACTAGGTTTTAAATGACAGTTCTAATTCATACAAAATTAGTACAGTGTGAGACAATGCGCATGTCTTGGGAACATGATTTATTTGTTATGAGACATAATGTAATTGGCATGAAAGTTCATTTCTTTGATGTTTAGTGATCTAATTAAAGTTTTCCAAATTTCCGGTAGGATTAGACCTCGATTCTTATTTAGGTTTCCTGTTGAACGGGTGACCATAGCAGCCTCCTTGAAGGTTCTGGAATGGTAGTTCTCTTCTATATAGGACATATGACTTATCCCACTCAATAAGATGGTTGGTAGAGGCAAAGTGGGAAGAAAGGCCTGAGATATCTTGTCTGTTGTTTCTAACATAGCTTATGTGCTCCTTCTGTCTCGTTTCGAAGTTTCTATAGGTCTGGCCAATGTAATTAATACATAAAGAAGGTACACCATTACGTCCAATAGTTGATGGAATCTATTCTCCAACTTACCAACTGTCTAAATATCTAGCCAAAATTTTACAACAACACATTCACAACTTGGATACTTATATCAAAAACTCACATTTTATTGAAAAATTAAAAAACATTCCTATCTCTCAAGATGATATACTAGCAAGCCTTGACGTCACATCTCTGTTTACAAACATCCCAGTTGTGGAAATCATCAACATCTTAGACAACTTGTTCCCAAGAAACATCACTACGTTGTTCAATCATTGTTTAACTTCGAGCTATTTCGTTTGGCAAAAAACCGTCTACAAACAACTTACCGGATTAGCCATGGGTAGCCCCTCTCTCCTTCTTGTGCTGGCTTATTCATGGAAGACCTAGAAGATAAAATCTTATCTCAAATTAGCCCAAAACCTAAAACTTGGTACAGATATGTAGATGACATCTTTATCATTTGGAATCATAAGAAAGAAGAACTAATGGATTATCTCAACCAAATCAGTAGTTTCCACCATACCATCAAATTCACATTAGAGATTGAAAAAGATGGAAAAACTTCCATTCCTAGACATCCTAATAAAGAAACAAACCAATAACAGTATCAACCTGTCTGTGTATAGAAAACTTACAAATACTGGATGTTACCTCCATTTCAACTCGTCACATCATATATCTCAGAAACTTAGCATTATCCATATGCTTAAGAAAAGAGCTATACAGTATACCACAGACCAAGATGACTTACAAGAAGAATTAACTACAATATCCAGAGAGCTATCTTTAAATGGTTATCCTAAAAGACTCTGCAACAAGATTCTCTTTTCGAATATACCACAAAGACAACGTGATGACCCAATACATCAGTACTATAATTATTCCATTTGTCAGCAGCATTTCCAAAAAATTGGCTATCCTTCTAAAACCACGCAATATTAGAGTAGCATTCAAGCCAGTCAATACTATTCGGAAATTTTTAGGATCACCGAAAGACCCTCATCCATTCTACAAGTACTCTGGAGTATATAATATACCTTGTTCCTGTGGTGTTAATTACATTGGTCAGACCTCTAGAAGCTTCGAAACGAGACAGAAGGAGCACATAGGCTATGTTAGAAACAACAGACAAGATATCTCAGGCCTTTCTTCCCACTTTGCCTCTACCAACCATCTTATTGAGTGGGATAAGAGTCATATGCCCTATATAGAAGAGAACTACCATTACAGAACCTTCAAGGAGGCTGCTATGGTCGCCCGTTCAACAGGAAACCTAAATAAGAATCGAGGTCTAATCCTACCGGAAATTTGGAAAACTTTAATTAGATCACTAAACATCAAAGAAACGAACTTTCGCGCCAATTACATTGTCTCGTAACAAATAAATCATGTTCCCAAGACACGCGCATTGTCTCGCACTGTACTAATTTTGTATGAATTAATGAATTAGAACTGTCAGTTAAAACCTAGTCTGTTACCTTCATATCGCTTACCAATTGTATCCCTGAAGATGCCGATAGCAAAATCGGTGAAACTAATAGGATAATAAATATTACCCACTTGACTAACATTCCTAAAATGTGTTATAGTTTCTTGCTTATTCTAATATTAGTAACTAGAACTTTCTGTCCCTTCCTCCTCATTGCTCTGGTCTTAACAATGTTTTTTTAAAAAAATGTTCATTATCAACATGTTTCAGACTTATATGTTTCTCCTTTACTGTAAAGTTATAAAGAGGTATCTTGTTGAAAAAATATTCAGAACTGAAACCACTTCGAAACAAGTGAGCATATTAAATTTATAATTGATTTTTACAACTAACATTGTCAAGAATACACATACATCACAAATACACTGTGTAATAGTGCATGCAATCAGTTAAACATGTTCTTTCCAAGGATGGGAAAAATCATTGTGCTGTAACAATTGGCTTCTTTAGGGAGAGGGGTGACCTTGGATGGCAATCTAGAGTTTTTTTTCTTTCTGCATGTACTACTAATTGCTATATTTGGTAATTTCATCCATCTTTGTGTATATTACTCTTGGTACATCAGCTGTCAAAAAGCCTTTCAGATTGGAATTTTCATTTATGCACTAGTTTCCTCTACTTCACAAGTTGGCAGATGGTCTTCATCAATTGCATGAGAGAAATGGTTGAATTTAATGGATGCAATTTAATTCACATGCTTTAACTGGCACAGCACTATTCAGATTTCCGTAGTTGAACTTTCATGATTCATGTTGAACTTTCCAGAATGAACTATGTAGAGATGGGAATGAAATGCTTAATTAATAACTAAATTAAGTATTTACAACATAGTAAATACTTAATTTATCAGTGTTTTGCCAGTTCAAGCTAGTATTATCAAAGGTATTTTTAAGATACACTCTCAATGGAGATGAGAATTATAATGATTTCTAGAACAAGGACAGTCACATGCAATGGAATGCAACAGTGGCGCTCTCTATGGTTTCATGATTATTGCTGACGTGCAGATATGGTGGTGTGCCAAACTTTATGTAGAATTACATCATTTCTGTTGCAGTTGAACTAGTTTTGTAGTACATGAGCCACTTCTAGAAAGTCTGTGATATAAACTCGGATTGCTGCAGTAGCTTTGCTTTTTTCCACCTGATGAAATGGTCTTCATCTAATGCATGTTGGGGAGTAGTCACATTTTGGTTTGTCTATACCAAATTGATTTCTGTTCTGTTCTTTTCTTTTGGTAATGGTGGCCTGCCAAAGCAGTTTTAGTGTATCGTCCACTGGAACATTAATGAAAAGCACATCAGAGCTTACTAAACAATTCTTTCCATCTAATTGATGGTTCTGTATAGCAGTTTTAAAGTGCATGGAGTTTTTAAGAGCTGTTTTCCAAAATATTCCTCCCTGATATTTGCATACTCCTTAAGAATTACCTTAAATCAGGTTATTTTAACTGGAATATCCAGCTCTTTAAACAAATTGAAAGTGTAGCAATGGCTCCCCGCTTTCACCTCAATAGCTAACTTGTAATCCTGAAACATTGGCACTTAATTCAGTCTCTGCAAGCCCAAAGTATAACTGAGGTATATAGACAGTGCTTGCCAATTGGTCATATGCTCACAGACTCTTTCCAACTTTTTACTATCCCTCAACAATTTCCACCTCAAGGGAAAAAAGAAAGAGCTCTCACTTTCTTGAATATGTTAGTTACAAGGCAGCCTGATGGGTTTCTCCAATGTTCAGTCTATTGGAAGTCCCCTCCCACACATAGACACATACATGCAACTTTACATTACCATCCTGCCCAGAAAATTAGAATTTTCCAGACTTTAGCCTCCAGGGCAGAGCATATTTCATCCTCAGGACAGACATTGCATCTGGAACAACAGGCTGCACTCACACTTTTTTATTTTTGCATAAATGGTTAAAACAAACAAACAACAAAAAAAAAACACTCTTGATAAGACCTCAATAAAGGTCGAAACCAGTCTGGGTAGTGGCCCCTAGCCTTTAATACAAAGCATCATACATCTCCTCCAGGAGATGTGCTTTGCATTAAGGGTAAATATTAAGATTAGTGTTCAGAGCTTATTCTACTTTTACCATGGAAAAAACATTCTTGCTAAACATCTAAAAAAAGAAACCCCCCCCCCCCACACACACACTAACAGACCATACGCATATGCACACACACATATTCTGTCAATGTGGGATCCAGTACTTTGAACAAACAGGATAGACAACCAAAAAGTGAACTAGCCCAATGTGTCTTAGATGAAGACAATTTTATCAGGCGGGGAAAAAAAGTGAAGCTACTGCAGTGATTCTGGTTTAAATCACAGAGACTATTCCTAGAAGTGCCTCATTAGCTACAAAATCCATAGCAAAAATGATATCAATAAAAAAAAAAAAATAAAAAATCATATTCTTAGTATCTTACTGTTTTTTCTCACTTTATGGACTACTTCTTTAAATTACCATGTCCATCATGGAGTTCTTATTACAGAATACTTCACCTGGTTGAGTCATTCAGCATTTTAACGTTCTTATTGTTATTAAGAGAGACCTCCAGGGAGTCAGGGGAGACTCATCAAGGGAGGCCACATACTGCACACACCAGCTATCATACTTATTCTTGAATTCATTCATACTGCTTGCACACACAACATTCAATGGTAATCCATTCCAATCATGCACCACCTTATCTTCATATTATTTTCTAAGATCTTTTTGTTTTTTAAATATTTATCAGATATTTATGTCTACAGTTCATACCTTTCAGTTGAACAACTTGTATTCTTCACACTCAGTTTTATTTTCAATGGAATAAACATTTCATTCTGCTCAACAATAGATAGTGGTCATTTCTTATTTTCAGTCACTTTGATCATCTAAAGTAACTTATTTCTTGCATGTGAATTTATCCACATTTTTATGTTGGTACATGATGTTAGTAATGACATGATTGTGTTATGAGCAGAAATCCAGAGGACTTACTATTATTATTAGTTCTGCAAATTCCTGGGATTGATTTTCTGCTCTCCTGTTTAGGTCTCCAAGAAGAGAGTTTTTTTTTCCTTTTCTTTAAATCAGTGGTCCTGTTAATGACATGAAAAATTCCTCTCCTCTTTAATTACTCTTCTGTGGAATCACAGGCACAAAATTTCAGTGTTTCCACTTTGAAGTTTCATATCACTCTACTTGAAGTTTAATTCAAGAAAATTAAATTGTACTTGACAATTTTTTTTTTCTTTAACCCAAGCCAGAGCGCACAAGTTTTTTCATGAGATAAAATGACTAATTTTGTCTTAGTATTCCATCATGCATAGTGCACTTTTTTTTTGGATGTGCATGTTGCTATGCATTATGGGAAGGGACGCTATCCAGAGTATTAATGTTTGCATCAGGCAGTATATTGTAGATGTGGGAACTCTTCTGTGTATTATGCCCCTTCCATGTCACATGTGTGCATTTTTACATACAGTTTTCCATATATACTGCATATTATTGACAATATTTTCAGTAGAATTTCATTTCTGAAATTAGTATTTATGAACTGTCTGAGTGATATAAAAATTTGAAATGCAATTTGAACTGATTTTAATTATATATTCACTTGAAATTTGCTATTTGAAATATATATATATAGCAAATAAAGATGTGTACACACACACACACACCTTTATTTGCTTTACATAAATCATTGTTGGGACATTGCATTTAGTGCTAAAATAGAATTTGGTTTTGCCTGAGTCAGTAATGTGTCACTGAGAGAGGGAAGTGTTTTTCACTATACAGGATCATTCTCTTTCCAGTTGTCTCTAATTAGGCTACTTATTCTGTCACTAAATATAGTGCATACTTTGTCCTTGTACAGTATTTAGTGATATAATAAAACTTTGATTTTCTTGCATTTAGCAGCATGGTGTGTGTGTGTGTGTGTGTGCGCCACTATTTGTGGCATGCTCGATCAATGTGTAGGAAGTGAGACAAATTATTATTATTTTTATTTTATTTTATTTTTTTTTCATGTACATTGAGGTGATTTGTCCCTCCCTGTCTGGTGTAAACTTGTTAAAAGTTCCGTGTTTGGTCTCTACAGGACTTTATTTATTATTTTTTTTTTTTGGATTATTCCTCCTTTACCCACCCATTAAATACTATAGATTTACACTCTTTTATCATTGGGATCCATATATTTTAAAAAAGCTATTGCCAAAGTTGTGAAATTTCCATAGTGATTTTAATGCTCAAAGGGATTAAAGCATCAGTTTTGCAAAATACGAGGGTGGCCTGAAAAGTTCTCGGCCTAACAATGAAAAAACGGATTTATAATTTCAAAATTATTTTTATTTTTCAACACAATCTCGCTTAAGACTAATACATTTATTACAGCGATGCTCCAGCACCATTATCCTGTCCCTGTAGTGGTTCTCAGTAAGATCTGAAAAATACTCCTCTACAGATGCAATCACTTCTTTATTCAAAGAAAAACACTATCAGCAAGGAAAAGTTTTAGTTTGGGGAAGAGATAGAAGTCAGAGGGAGCCAAACTGGGGAATAGGGTAGATGTTCCAATAATTCATAGTGTAGATACCTTAATTTTCCCATTGCCAAAACACTTTTGTGGGCAGGTGCATTGTCCCAATGATTTTTTTCTTCTGGAAACCAGTCTTTTCTCAAGAATTTTTTCATCTAGTCTGGTAAAAGATTGGAATAATATTCCCTGGTTATTGTTTTACTTTTTTCAAGATAATTAATAAACAAAATGCCTTTAGCATCATGACCGATGCCCATGACCTTTCCTGCTGATGGAACCGACTTTATCTTCTTTGGTGCAGAACAACCGGCTTCTGTCCACTGTTTTGACTGCTGTTTGGATTCTGGTGTGCAATGGTGAATCCAAGTCTCATCCACAGTAATAAATCGACCCACAAAATCAGTTATTCTTGTTAAAACGCTCCAAGCACTGTTCAGAGATTTTCATGCGAGTGCATTTTTGATCTGTTGTGAGCAAGTGCGGCACCCATCTTGCGCAAAGCTTTTATATATGCAATTCTTCTTGCAAAATACTGTATATCCTACACATTCTTTTGAAATGCCTATAGTCTCAGCAATTTCATGTACTTTGACTTGCTGGACATCCAATACCATATCTTGCACTTGATCAATGATTTCTGGTGTTGTTACACTTTTTGGACATCCTTCACATGGATCATCTTCAAGTCTGGTATGGCCACGTTTAAACTCAGCAGCCCATTTCTCAATTGTTGAAAATGAAGGAGAAGATTGCCCGACTTTGAGTTTCTTTTGGCGTTAAACCTTCTTTTACAAAGAATTTTATAACCGCAGGATACTCAATTTATCCATTTCAAGGGATACAGACAACACTTTTGCTTCAAACAGCTATATAAAACAAACTACTTTATAAAGTGACTTGCAATTTCACATGGATGCTTATGACAGATGTAACAACTTAGAAAAAAAATTCTTGCCAATAGTTTTGCCTTCTATGGTCGAGTGCAAAAACTTTTCAGACCACCCTAGTAAGTACTTATTAGTACAGTTGGCTTTCACCATAGAGAACTCATATGGACCTCAGGAATAGTTTGTTATAATGAATTTTCTTTAGAATAGTATTTCTATGGTACTTTAGTCATGATTTAGGTAGCTATTATATATATATATATATATATATATATATATGTGTTAAAGATACCAAGTTATTTTAAACCTGGTTTTACTCCATTTCCCAAGTAAGCAAACAGACAAACAAGTCAAGTTTGTGCCTGCACGTATTGCGAGTCTAGCTGACCCTCAAATAAAATTCAAATAACCCTTAAATAAAAATCTCTAACCAGACTAGAGATTTTTATTTATGGTTAAAACACCTTATGGTAACTTGTTTTGGTAAAATACTTAGCTCTGTGTTACTAAAATCTTGGTATTTCTAGCCTGGCTCCCACTGATGAGACCTCAATAAAGGTCGAAACCGGTCTGGGTAGTGGCCCCTTGCCTTTAATACAAAGCATCATACATCTCCTCTAGCAGATGTGCTTTGTATTAAGGGTAAATATTAAGATTAGTGATCAGAGCTTATTCTACTTTTACCATGAGTTGCCTTGGTCTTGCACTACTTTGAGGGTCAGCTAGACTCGCAATACGTGCAGGCGCAAACTTGACTTGTTTTTTCTGTTTGCTTACTTGGGAAATGGAGTAAAACCAGGTTTAAAATAACTTGGTATCTTTAACATTTATTATACCCAAGGTAAAATGCTTTCTATATATATATATATAAAATGTAATTAATCTGTAATATTCTTTAACCATTTCTAATTACTAACTACAATAGATGCGTCAGATAAATAGAGCACAAATGCAAGCTTAAAAATATAAGCATGGATGAATTTGCCTTTTGATTTTGGACTTGACTATATTTTGTTTTAGATGTTCTAAATCCCCCCACTCCACCCATGATTAGCATAGCATGTGGTTATTCCTTGGATAGGTTAAAATAATTATATGGCAATTATTTCCTTATATTTTGCATTTCTTTATTGATAGATTTTCTATATATTTTTTTTTTTAGGTTGATATTTTGGGCTGACTGGAACGATAATCATCCACGGATTGAAAGAAGTGACATGGCAGGAAATAACAGAAGAACACTCATAGACGTTAGCTTTATAGAGAGCGCCGGCTGGCCTAATGGAGTTACTGTAGACTACGCTACTCATTGCATATACTGGGTTGATGGACGGTATTTTACTATCTTGTATTTGACTACTAATAGCATTTCCCTATCTGAAAGAAGATGAATTAAAATTTCATTTTAGTATAATTAAGTGTAGCTCATTCAGTAAAGAACGTTTTGTTTGGAATGACTCATGTGAATACTGGCTGATATGCAAAAACCTTTAACCACGCTACCTGCCAAGACGTCTATAGACATCAAAGTTATCATGAATGTGAAGCGCATATTAAAATTGTAATACTATTGATATTACATTGAAATATATGATGGATACGAAGCGTATGAGGATGTGTATTTGATCCATAATGGCCGGTAAGGTGGTTAAGAGCTCTTTTCAAGCTAAAGTGAGTCAGCTGGTTTTTTTTTATCTTCCAAGACAAACACACTAGTCTGGGAATATGTTTAAATTATAGATATCAGATGTGGATTGGATTAACTACAATATAGCATTGATTATGTTTTGTTGAAACCAAATTACTTTGTTGTAATAGACCATCGAGTCTAATATTAAGGTAAAGATGAGAAAGGAGAAGATTAACTCTTCCACCCTGCTTAGATAAGAGGCTATCATCTCTATCCTCCCTTTAACTGGTTGTGGTTTCAAATCCTGACCTGGAAATGGGTGGCTGTGAAAGTCTTTAGTAATTAGTTTCATTGTCTGTTGCAAAATTCTTCTTCTTGTTGTTATTATTACAGTACTAATAGTTCCATGTTTAATTTCTAGAATGGGATTCCCTGATTATCTGACTCTACTCAGCCATGATGCTAAAATTGTATGATAGTTTAGAACCTTTTTGTGGGTGGGAGTTGTGCAAAAAGTTTTATTCATAAAATTTCTTAACATTTCATCATTTACAGATGTTCTTGCTGTGTTTTATATGTGGTGTATGAAATGGGAGGGGGAAAAAATTTAACCTGCGGATTCTTTTTTTAGTTTTTTCTCATGCTGTTATCCTTCATGTATTATCAGACTCATTTACAATGAGTTCTCCACATTTTATATCTGTGTTTAAATTTTTGTTTTAAGTGGTATTTTTGGTTCCATAATTCCAAGTTGGATGAATATACATACATATGGTAGAAAAGAATAACTGGTTTAATGCTAATCAATTTGGTTACACAAATACACTGCTTGGAAAGAAGTCAACGGACACCATAGAGTGAAGAACAAACAGCCTTAGTGCCCACCTTAATAAGACGTAGGATCTTATTTCACTACAGTAATCCTACGGGACATACTTTCCCCAAGTGTATGATAGTGAACACTGGGAATTTTGGACCATTCTTAATGAAGGCATGTAATGAGGTTCTGGGTCGGGACATCCCTTGACTTCCCACAATGCTCAAGTTCATGCCCACAAACCATGCAGTTACAGCAGCAGCCTTATGACATTGTCTTGCTGAAAGAGACAGTGGTCAGCTCCATAGAAACCACAAAGTAAGAATCATTGCATTGTCCAGAATGTTCAGATACCTCTCACAGTTCAATGATTGTGGCACCTGCTAGTGCCACGAACATTGAACAGACCACAACAAGAGATCCAAGGCCAAAGCAGGACTATACCATCACACCACCACCTCTGAATTTCATAGTTGGGGTTGCACACGCTGGTAAGAGATATTCACCAGGTATCTGCCACACCCATCCATCTGCTCGGTTAAGGATGTACTGTAATTCATGTACATGATTTTTGCACTACTGAAATGGCATTGCGTGTTGGTTTGGGAAATGTGGGGCTTGCATGTTGCAGCCCTACCATGGAAACCCATGTTGTGAGCCTCTGTTCTGAACATTTTTGTGTGGATTCGTGTTCCAGTCGATGCCCAGAACTTCACATTCAATTTGTCAGCCACCAAATTGCAGTTTTTACATATTATCCTTCATAGCACTTACACTCTCGTTCTGTGATGGGTTGTTCACCATGCACTTGCAGTTGACTTATTGCACTTCCATCCCAGTATGGTATCACTGATTGTTGACCTGGGATGGCCCAATTTGTCAAACAGATAAGTCTGCAACGTGGCATCATATCACAACCTCTCTTTCAAACTCCATCAGTTCCCTTCTCACAGCCATTTCACCCGGACACAATCACACTGACTTTGAAGTATTATTCCTCCCATTTATACTAGCTACAAACACGACTTGTTACATGGCATGATGCACTTTGCCCGGGGAGTGTCTGTTAACTTCTTTCCAAGCATTGTATTTTGCTTATGGTTTCTACATATATTTTCAATGTAAAAATGTTAGTGGGATACAGAATGAATTAGCATATATTAGGTTTATTATTGTATGGATTACTATTACAGAGCTTCATATTAGGAACCAGAGGAATAATAAGTAAAAATAGTAATGTTTAAAAAAATGGATTATGCTTAATAATTTAGGATGACTATTTTGCATGTTTGTTAAAGGTGTAGACCATCTTTCCTAATGAGATTCAGATGGCAGATGGTGTAGTAATATCACAACCAAGTAAACACAAGTAATATCATTTTTCAGAGAACTGAAATTCTCTGAAAAATGAAAGGCTTTAAATATGCCTAAATAGTTACTACAGTGGTATTATTTAATGTCCCTCCACTGTTCTATATCTAGTGTCATTTCTAAGCTCATCACTGCCAATAGGATTTGGAAATTCTTATCTTAGCAGAACATATCCTTACAGAATATGGTGATTCTGTTACTAGTTTGCTATGAGCAGTTTCTGCAAAATTTTTTGTTAGTTTTTTTTTTATCTAATTTGAGCAGACACTTTTCTGAGACAGTTTAACTTCATCAGTGTGTCTGTATAATATTTCATCACCCTTTCTGTTGAAATGACAGATTTAGATCAGTTCCACATTTCAAATGTTATTAAAAAAAAAAAAAACATTGCTGTTGATATCGATAACATTTTTTTTTCTTCTCTTAATTTAATTATCATAACATGGGCTTCAGGGTGGAAAAGGAGTTAAGCAATGATACCTACTTTCTCCTCACCTGTTTAGTATTAACTATACTGAGGACATTGTGCTTGTAGCATTAGATGATCTTAAGACAGGAATTAGGATAGGTGGTAGATTGATTAGTAATCTGAGGTATGCTGATAATGCAGGACTCCTTTGTAATGACAAGTAAGAACTAGGACAAATCTTTGACAAATTTAATGAAATTAGTAAGAACAGAGGACTTCAGCTCAATACTAACAAAATAAAGATAATGGTTTTCAAAGGAAATATAGACAGGGAAACACGTGTACCTTAATGGAGAAAGAATTGAGGAAGTCAGCAAGTTCAAGTACCTGGAATCCATTATTAATGTGAAGAATTGCTGTTCAGAAGAAGATTAGAAAACTAAAACAACAGTGAGAGACTTGTCTAAAATCTGGAAGGAGAGATCTGTCTCCACAGGAACAAAGTTGAAGATTTTGGATGTGAATTAGAACTTGTAACCTAAAGAAGTCTGACAGAAAAAGGATAGCTGCTCTTGAGATATGGTGTTACAGAAAGCTGTTGAGTATATCATATACTGAAAGGTGAACAAATGGGTGGGTACTAGAAAGGATCAGTAGAACTTTAAGGCTCCTTAAGGATATTGACAGTTGAAATACTTTTTCAACCAGAAGACAGTTGGAATACTTTTTTTTTTTTTTTTTCCAACTGTTCTGAGAAGTCATCCTTTAACATTGAAAGGAGGACTTCTCAGAACAGTAATAGAAGGTAAAGTTCCTGGAAAAAGAGGAAGTAGTAGACCCTCAGTGAGATTGGCAGATGGATTGTGTTTCTGGAGTGACTGATCTTCAGAGAGTTGAAGTCTACAAAAAAGCATACAAGACCACCTGACAAGGACTGATATGCCATATGGTCACTCAGTTGCACTGAGCAATTGAGTGACCATGTGGCATCTGAAGATGTCCGAGTTGTTGGATGGATATCGTAGCATTGGTTGTTATGTAGTATTTGTACATGCTAATAGTTTATTTTAACTGGTTTTTTTAGTGTTGCATATAAATTTGTTCATCAGGTCCCTTGATTGTTCTTTTTTACTAAATAGCGTAAGAAAATTGCAACGTATAATAGGATATACATTAAAATAAATTTTAATACACTTCCAATATTTCGGCAACGTCACATTGCCATTTTCACTTAAAAACAAGAACTTAAAAACAAGACACATGCACGCAATCACAACAAACAGTAAATGAGGACGAAGCAGGAAGTTATTCTTTCTCCTAAAGGTCCTGATGGTGTCTCCTAGCGGGCAATGTTGGTATTCTTGGGCGATTGGTCTGAAGGTCTTCTAATGTAGATTTCCTAAATTTGGGGCAGTCTCATGCAACCAAATTTGTTGAGGTTTGGATTGTTTCTTAGGGCTGAGGCTGATTCCATGAAAAGCCTTTCGTATTTGAATTTACTACGGTGTATTATAATGGCTTTCTTCCACTATATTCTATGGCGGCTATCCAGCGCATGGTCTGCAAGACCAGAGTGGCTGTATTGGTGAAACTGGATGTAGTCCTTGTGTTCTGAAATTCTGATATTAGCTGTCCTGCCTGTTTGGCCAAAGTAGGACAGCTTACGGCTGCAAGGGACCTGGTATACACCAGGTAGGTCTAGGAGGAGAGGTTGGTCTTTAGTAGAGCGGATAAGGGATGCCAATTTTTTATATGGTCTGTAACAAGAAGTTAAGCCATGTTTTTTTAGGATTTTTGTAATTTTTTCCGAGGTGCCTCGGAAATAGGGCATGGTGATGGATTTAGAGTAATCCTTGTTGTGAGGGGGGGGGGGGGTTGTGGTTTATTGGTTTCAGTATTTTTTTGGGGGGGAGGGGGGCTATCCATTGGCTGAGAAAGTGTTAAGAATGTGGTTAGGGCATTGTCATTTGAACAGATAAGTTTACCCCTGTTGTGTAGTGTCTTAACAACTCCATATTGTTGCGAGGGGGTGGTGGGATTGTTGGCAAATATATCTGTCTGTATGGGTAGGTTTTCTATAGACAGAGAAAACCAAGGTTCCATCAGGCTGGCGGGTGATTAGTGTGTCTAAGAAAGGAAGGCAGTTGTTTTTTTCTTCTTCCAGGGTGAATTTGATTCTGGGGTGTTGGTTGTTTAAGTGTGTTAGGAAGGAGTGCATCGGGGCCATGTAGCCAAATAACAAACACATCATCAACATAGCGAAGCCATATGGTTGGTTTTTGTGGGGCAGAGTTTAAGGCTTTCTCTTCAAAAGTCTCCATATAAAAGTTGGCCAAGGGTGGGGAGAGAGTGGAGAACCCATGGCTGTCCTCTCTATTTGTTTGTAGAATTTTCCTTGCCAAACAAAATAGCCTGAGTTCATTGTGAACTGAAATAGGACTGTGATATTGGGAGGAAATTTAGCTTGGATTAGCTCTAAGGATTCTTTGAGTGGGACATTTGTGAATAAGGATACATCAAAACTGATCAGTACATCAGTGTGTTTGAGTGTAAGGTTTTTCTATGCTGGTTTTAAAGTGGGCTGAGTTTTTTATGTGTGAAGCCAGTATAGCATGTGAGAGCTTTGGCCAAATGTTTAGCTAGTTTGTATGTGGGGGAATCAATACCATCCACTATGGGATGTAATGGCACATTTTCCTTATGTATTTTTGGGAGTCCATAAATATGGGGGGGTATAATAAATTTAGTTTAATTCTTTATCCAAGTATGAGCAAACAAAGTTTGCGCCTGAAAATATCTTCAGGCTGGGGTAAGGTAGTACAACACCTGGAAACTCGTAGCACAGGTGGACCAAGCTAACATCACTCCTATCCCAGTATCTCCCATAATGCAAAACACATCTCCTTGCGGATGTGTATAATGTTATGCATTAAGGGAAGGGCCACTACCCAGACTAGTTTCGATCTTTATCGAGGTCTCTTCAGTGGGAGCCAGGCCCAGAAGTGGAGATACCAGGCAGAAGCAATAGCGAGGTCATCTTTACCTATAGGAGTTGCCAAAAGGTGTGTCACCTTTTTATTAAATTACTCTGGATTTAGAGAAAGATGTTGAAAGTTTATTTTTCACTTTGGTTAGACTATAATAAATTTAGTTTAATCCTTTATCCAAGTGTGAGCAAACAAAGTTTGTGCCTGAAAATATCTTCAGGACTAGGGTAAGGTAGTACAACACCGGGCAACTCATAGCAAAGGTGGACCAAGCTAACATCACTCCTATCCCAGTATCTCCCTTAATGCAAAACACATCTGCTTGTGGATATGTATAATGTTATGCATTAAGGGAAGGGCCACTACCCAGACTAGTTTCGACCTTTGTTGAGGTCTCTTCAGTTGGAGCCAGGAGAAGTGGAGATACCATTCTGACCACAGACTCCTCAGAGCCATTGTAAGAATAGACCACAAAAAAGAACAACATAGCAGGGCAACATCAAACCATAAAAGACAACACAAACAAATAGACTACCACAAGTTCAGGAAGTACATAGATGAGACTGAATGGACTATTAAAAACTGTTACATAAATGATGACTATATTGACTTTATTAATAAACTCAACGAGTGCAAGAAAAAATCAGAATTTCCTGTGAAACAAAAGAAAAGAGAATGGCTCTCATTTCAAACTATAAAACTACTGAAAAAGAGAAAACATCTGAAGAAAATTTTCTAGAATACAAAATTATCTGTAAGTTACTAAGGAAAAGAATTCCAGAAGACTACAAAGCTTTCAGGATACAAAAATTAAGAGAAGCAGTGCAGGCATAAACCAGCCTGAAAAAAAAATAGAGAAAGACTTAAATTTTAAACAGTCAATTCCATCTGCTTTACGGGATCAAAATGGAGAAAAACATACTAATAGAAAAAGGATAGAAGAAATTGTGCAGAATTTTTATAATGATCTCTATGCAACTAAGTGCCAAGTTTCAGAACCTATCATTCTAAAACCAAACAATATACCAGATGTACTTCCAGAAGAAATAGAACATGCCCTTAAGAAAATGAGTAAAGGTCAAGCCTCGGGACTTGATCATGTTAAGGCTGAAGAAATCCAACAAGGTGGACCAATTATTTTCAAAGCCTTGGCTGCCAAATTCACGTGGTACTTCAAAGAAAGAAAGATTCCAGAGGAATAGAAAACCTCAAAAACCATACTTCTGTTCAAAAAAAAGGGAACAAGGAAGACATAAAAAAACTATCTTCCAATCTGTCTACTCTCTCACATATATAAGATCATGAACAGAGTAATACTGAACAGAATCCAAAACACTCTAGAAGACAACTCTAGCAGAGAGCAGGCAGGATTCAGAAGAGGCTTCTCCACAATAGATCATATCCAGGTCATTTCACAACTAACAGAAAAATGCAGAGAATACCGAATCCCTTTATGTTTCCTCTTTATTGATTTTAAAAAAGCATTTCATACCATAGAACACAATGCAATCATCAGTGCCTTACTGGAAATAAATGTGGACCCTACTTATATCCACATGATAAAAGAAATTAACAAAAATCAGATCATACAAATAACCCTATTTGATCAACCTATAAATATAGATACAAAGACAGGGATCTGCCAAGGCGATGTGATCTCCCCAAATCTATTTACCAGCACTTTAGAATACATTCTGAAAAAAATAGACCTAAACAGAGGAATAAGCATAGATGGTGAAAAGCTACAAATTCTTATGTTTCCGATGATCTAGTACTGATATCCCACGACCCCAAAGACCTAGAAGAAATTGGTGAAAACGTATACACATACAGCAGTAAGATAGGCTTAGAAATGAATCTAGAAAAAAAAAAATGGATCAAAA
This sequence comes from Typopeltis vanoorti, assembly GCF_054136105.1. Lineage (NCBI taxonomy): Eukaryota > Metazoa > Arthropoda > Arachnida > Uropygi > Thelyphonidae > Typopeltis > Typopeltis vanoorti. Next base: position 173,739,592 of record NC_143550.1, read on the forward strand.
ACATCTACACCAATGACAGTCACCTATGTATTGATAACATCCCTATAGAACAAGTTGACTTATACAAGTACTGAGGACAAACAATAAAAATGAATAACGATTTATCTGAAGAACTAGCAAAAAGAAAGCTGCATGGCTATCATTCAACAGACTAAAAGAAACACTTACTGATCCAAATCTTGACATCTCTCCGAAAGCAAAACTATTTAATAGTGATATTCTATCATCACTCGCATATGGATCAGAAACATGGAACACGACAAGAAAAGAAGAAGAAACTCTCAGAATAACTCTGCGTGCAATAGAACGCAGGATTTGTAACATCAGCAGAATGGAACATGTTAGAAACATGGAACTAAGAAAGAGATCAGGCATAAAAGATGTGGTAACTACAGTATATGAAAGCAAGATGAGATGGGCAGTTCACATAGCCAGGCTCAATGATAACAGATGGACATATAGAATACTCAACTGGCAACCATGAATAAATAGAAAACAAGGAAGACCACCTACAAGATGGGAAGATCCACGAGTGAAATCTATGGGTATAACATGGAGGAGAGAGGATCGAGATCGTTGGAGGCATCTTTGTGACCTGCACTCATGGAGAAATCCTGAGTGAAACATGGGTCCATCAAGGTAATTTAGTAAAAATGCATAACCAGCATCTAAGCCTTTCCACGAAAATTACGATAATCCACGGAGATGCCATTGCACATAAGACCCGCCAATACGGTAAAATGAAGTTAAAGCTATCAAGACAACTGAATCGTCTCGCCTTCCTAAAACGCTGCCGGGATAACCAGGTAATCCCAAACTGTGTCAAATTTAAGCACCGTTTCTCTTTGCAAAAGTCTCTTCGTATTTATAACTGTGCCAGCCAAGCTTTGCTCATGGAACAAATCGCTATGACTCGCTGTTTCCTGAATAATGCTAACTTAGCTATCCAGACACTTGAAGATGACCTTTCAAGCACCTCAAGCCATGAAATTTGGTCTATTTTATACGACATCTTGTGCACTGCTGTGGAGAAAGAATTTAAAAAAGTACGAGATCGACACATCAAAAAATTTGAAAATTTAAAAAAGAACTCTTAACTCGAAACCACAACTTCCTACCGAAACGGTAGTCAACCTTTCTTCAGTTAGTGTGAAACCTGAAGCACTCTCTCACGTGGCCACAACTTTGCCATTGCACCCAGAAGAATACCTGCTGAAGATATTAGGATACGGATTGAACGTGGGATATGACACCTTCCAAACCACATCGCCAACGATATTAGACTGGATGTGGCTTGTGTTCTGACCAAAGCAAAACCACCAAAAACTAACATGCCCAGTAAGGAAATTAATCTCTACTAGAATTAAAGAAAAACAAGGAAATAATAATCACCAAAGCAGATAAAGGGAATGCCACAGTATAGCTTAACCAAAAGGATTACACAGGTAAGCTGAATGCTCTGTTGTTAGATCGGGCTACTTACCTCCCTGTTGAGTACAATCCCACCAATTCACAAATTAGAAAAAAACTCCACAACTCCTTAAGGTCACTTCTTTGGCCTGTAGAAGTCATTAACAAATTAAAACCATTTAACTCCATACCGCCTCCCCTGCATTTATGGACTCCCAAAAATACATAAGAAAATTGTGCCATTACGTCCCATACTGGATGGCATTGATTCCCCCACATACAAACTAGCTAAACATTTGTCCAAAGCTCTCGCACACTATACCTTCACACATAAAAAACTTAGTCCACTTCATAACTAGCATAGAAAACCTTACACTCAAACACACTGACGTAATGGTCAGTTTTGATGTCTCCTCCTTATTCACAAATGTCCCACTCAAATTCTTTGAGTGGGACATTTGTGAATAAGGAGGAGACATCAAATCCTTAGAGCTAATCCAAGCTAAATTTCCTCCCAATATCACAGCCCTATTTCAGTTCGCAATGAACTCGGGCTATTTTGTTTGGCAAGGAAAATTCTACAAACAAATAGAGGGGACAGCCATGGGTTCCTCACTCTCCCTACCCTTGGCCAACTTTTATATGGAGACTTTTGAAGAGAAAGCCTTAAACTCTACCCCACAAAAACCAACCATATGGCTTCGCTATGATGATGTGTTCGCAATTTGGCCACATGGTTCCGATACACTCCTCTCCTTCCTTACGCACTTAAACAACCAACACCCCAGAATTAAATTCACCCTGGAAGAAGAAAAAAAAAAGAACAACTGCCTTTTATATGAAGACTTTTGAAGAGAAAGCCTTAAACTCTGCCCCACAAAAACCAACCATATGGCTTCGCTATGTTGATGATGTGTTTGCTATTTGGCCACATGGTTCCGATGCACTCTTCTCCTTCCTTATGCACTTAAACAACCAACACCCCAGAATTAAATTCACCCTGGAAGAAGAAAAAAAAAAAGAACAACTGCCTTTTATATGGAGACTTTTGAAGAGAAAGCCTTAAACTCTGCCCCACAAAAACCAACCATATGGCTTCGCTATGTTGATGATGTGTTCGCTATTTGGCCACATGGTTCCGATGCACTCCTCTCCTTCCTAATGCACTTAAACAACCAACACCTCAGAATCAAATTCACTCTGGAAGAAGGAAAAAAACAACTTCTTTCCTTTCACACCTGCCAGCCTGATGAAACCTTGGTTTTCTCAGTCTATAGAAAACCTACCCATACAGGCCAATATATTCACCAACAATCCCACCACCCCCTTGCAACAATATGGAGTCATTAAGACACAACAGGGCTAAACTTATCTGTTCAAATGACATTGCCCTAACCACAGAACTAAACCACATTCTCAACACTTTCTCAGCCAATGGCTAGCCCCCCCAAAAATATTGAAACCAATAAACCACAACCCCCCCCCCCTCACAACAAGGATTACTCTAAATCCATCACCATGCCCTATATCCGAGGCACCTCGGAAAAAATTACAAAAAGCCTAAAAAACATGGCTTAACTTGTTACAGATTATATAAAAAATTGGCATCCCTTATCCGCTCTACTAAAGACCAACCTCTCCTCCTAGACCTACCTGGTGTATACCAGGTCCCTTGCAGCCGTAAGCTGTCCTACTTTGGCCAAACAGACAGGACAGCTAATATCAGAATTTCAGAACACAAGGACTACATCCGGTTTCACCAATACAGCCACTCTGGTCTTGTAGACCATGTGCTGGATAGCCGCCCTAGAATATGGTGGAAGAAAGCCACGATAATACACCAATGTAAATTCAAATACGAAAGGCTTTTCATGGAATCAGCCTCAGCCCTAAGAAACAATCCAAACCTCAACAAATTTGGTTGCATGAGACTGCCCCAAATTTGGGAAACCTACATCAGAAGACCTTCAGACCAATCACCCAAGAATACCAACATTGCCTGCTAGGAGACGTCATCAGGTCATGAGAAAGAATAGCTTCCTGTTTCATCCTCATTTATTGTTTGTTGTGTTTGTGTGCACGTCTTGTTTTTAAGTTCCTGTGAAAATGGCAACATGATGTTGCCGAAATATTGGAAGTGTATTAAAATTTATTTTAATGTATATCCTAGTATACGTTGTAATTTCCTTAAGCTATTTAGTAAAAATGCATAACCAACGTCTAAGCCTTTCCTTGATTGTTCTATGTTTCTATACTTAATTTGCCATTGGAAAAATGGCATCAGAATAGCTAACATGTGCTATTTATCCTAGGTTTGTTATTAAGAAGAAAATTATATTTCTTCTTTATTCCTATCTGTCATAGTTTATATATAAATAAACTGTTGTAGTGTATATAAATTATCACTTAGTTTGATTAATGAGTTTGAGATTCATTAGATTTATTTTAAAGGATGATATTATATGCATAGATTAAAGAGCAGTTTAAAATCCACTATTTTGACATGAGGTTTAGGAAGAAAGGTAATTAACAGTGACATGCAGTGTATAGCATGGCCTAGAAGAGTGACAAGTAAAGACAAAATCAGATTATGAGAAGACATGGTGTAGGCCAAAGAAAAACTTAGTGTTCTTTTATTATGTGGCAGATGAAAGAAGAATGGTGCTGGGAAAAGAATGTATAGGAGAATAGAGGTACTTAATGAATGAAATATTAAAGATACTGCAAAACTTTAAATGTAATTACAACAGTGGGATTGAATGGTGTGCATGCTAAGGGAATATGTAAAATCAGTGACTTAAATTTGGCTCAACTCTAGTAAAGAATCAGAAATCAGAGGAAAGAAGATAAGATATTCACTTGTATGAGGATAGTGCAAAATTATAATTAATTATAGGTTGGTTACTATGCCAAGAATGGTGGTTATGATATTAGAGAAGTTGGTCAGGCCCAAAATTCATATGTTTGTAGATGTGATATGAAACATGGAGAGTATGACTGTTTAACAGAGATCTTCTGTAGTTGTCTAATCAAATTTTATAATCAGGTGACAATTGAGTTAAATATGAACAACAACAGCTACATTGGGTGTGGACAAAACTACATGGCCGGTTACTGTGTACATTGGAATGATTGGGAATAGATAATAGACTGTCATGTATTTTGCCATTTGCTGGCTGCAGCTGTTGGTGCCATTCTTTTTTAAAATTATATAATGCTGATATATGTTTTTTTGTATGTTTTGGAAGAAGAAAACCACACATATCCTGCACTCAATTAATTAGTCCTGAGAATGGTTTGAGTAAGTTTCCTTTGTCAGAGATGATTTGAACCTAAATTTCTTTCATAGGCATGCAACATACCAGAACCATTATCCACATGGATGCATTCATAAATACATATGTTAAAACTGCGAACAGACAAGGTCTTTGTATTTGGTTTCTGAAAATATCTTAAAATATGTTAAACATGTCTTATTATATATTGTAATCAAATTTTCTGTATTATGTCCTAGATCTGGATCTATACATGTGGCTCAGTATGATGGCTCCCATCATCAAGAGATTTATAGAGGCAATCATTTCAAAAGTCCTGGATCTTTTGCACTTGACATATATGAAAATAATGTTTACTGGTCTGAAAGAAAAGGCGTATTGTCTAAGGTATGTAAATCACAAATTTTAGAACACTGTCAGATTTGCTTAAGAAATAGCAGAATACCATTTTTACAGAATTTCATATTAATGCCTAATTTATTGGTATTCGTTTTTTCGTTATTTTATTTACAGGATGAAGGGATACTTAAGGGTCAAAGCTGTATAACTGAGAGGAGACCTTCACATAACCTTTAAAGGAATGCGGAGAACTGACCAGGGCTTCTGACCTAATGTCCAATCCTCACCTTCTCGTGGTGCACCCTGTTTGGTATCTACCTGGATACTAAATGAACGAGGATGGGCTGGCAATTTGGGATTTAGCCGACCAAATTGTATTCTTATTGGCTTAAACCAACATAGAAAATGATGGTACAACATGACAAAATTTCATGCCGGCTGGGACATCGCCCAGTTAAACAAGGCCCCCATTGTTTTTGCCAGGGAACCAGGGCGAACAGCGAAAAGTCAGGTACTGGAACAAATCTGAAAGCATACCCCAACTCAATATCACCAGAGTTAAAGATTGGTACTATCAACATAAGAAACCTGAATGGCAAAGAAATGGAGCTAGCTGAGGAATTAGATAAGTACCAGATTGACATAATAGGAGTGACTGAAACAAAAAAGACTAAAACTGGTGAGATCTTAAGGAAAAGGAGTAGCCATAGTATTCAACACATTTCATGTAAATTTTTCATGTAGTACTATCATATCCTGTACACCCCTTGAGAGTACATGTCAGGAATTTGATGAAGAAAATTAAATTATTTGTGTTTAAGGCCTTTGCCTTTTGGAGTGCCAGTGATCCAAATGCTGTGAAACTTTGCAGGAATACATTGTGCATCATGAAGAACTGATATCTGAGAGAGAGGAATTCCAAAATTCATCACCAGGGGTATTGTAAACACTAGGGGCATGGAATTTGTATATTACACAACTCAACAGGTGCCAGGGTGGTTTATAAAAGTGGACATGGGATTTTTCCCTTCTTTCTGGTTAATACTCTCCACAGTGATGGTACTAACTTTGTCCCGTTGTGCTTTGCTCATGAAGCTGTACTACCTAAACAATTGCAATGCTGCTGCATGCATGAATTTCATCACCTGAACAAATGTTGACAAGGTCCACTATCTCCATATGCTCTGCAACGAATAATTAGTCATTTTGAAGGAACTAAATCATTGTGAGTTAGACCTAGCAGAGATCATAAACCAATCAGTTCACAACAAGTGAATGAAGTTGCTACTGCTGTTATCGAGCAGGCTATGAATAGTAGCATTGGTTCCTGCAGCACATGATGTATCAAAACTGTGGATTGCCTTACACAACTGTAGGGAAAATTCTATGAAAGATTGTGCATTCTACCCATTCAAGATAATCCTGACACAGGAGGTGAGTCTGCCAAGACTTTGAAAGGTGATTGACATTCGTTTTAACATATTCCTTGCTTGAGTTGAGTTGGAATACTGCCTAACTGTTGAGGATTTTGTGGGTAGATGAGGCTCACTTTCACCTGAACGGAGCTGTGAATACCCATAATTGCTGGGTATGGCAAAACCTGCATGCAATCCAACAAATTCCCTTGCATTCACCTGAAGTTACTGTCTGGTGCAGGTTTACAGCTTCGTTTATCATTGGACTATTCTTCTTTGAGGACATTCACCATTTGGTCCTGTAATCTGTTCAGTTATTGTAATATGATAAACAGTTTTGTTGTGCCACAGCTACAGCAGTGGCTGTTTATAGATTCAGTTATTTTTAATGCAGGATGGGAATCCTTCCACATGTTAGCCGAACTGTACAGGAGGTTCTTTGAGAACATTTCATGGAAGCCAGATTGATCAGCCATGTGTTTCTCACTGCATGGCTGCCTCATTCACCTGATCTGACCCCTGTGATTTCTGCCTTCGAGGATTTCTCAAAAACGGTTATTTGGGATCATCCTGATAACTTGCCAGAGCAGAAAGACAGCATATATACAACATCAGTCCTGACCATCTGCATTTTCCCATTGAACACACTGTGCAAAGGATGCAGTTTCTAGCATACTGAGAAGGAGAGCACTTGTCATATTTCTCCTCTCACACACACACACATCACACACAGCAAAATTACCACATCTACATTTAGTACACCATATAGCATAATGGTTAGCTTTGGGAACCCCCTCCACCCAATATAATTTTTGCATAAAGATTCATGGCATTTGGATCACTGGGTGGTGTTCCACAAGGCCCAAAACAGGGATACTTGAATTTTGATTACCCCTGTATCTGTAAATATGTCTTCTCACCTTCATATAATTCTGGCAAGTTTTTTAGTTGGACAACTTTTAATACAAAAATTATTTAAGTATTTACTGTATTATATGCACTAGTTGTAGTAAATTTTACCAACCTCTTTTTCTTTGCTCCAGTAATGATGACCTTAAAGAAAACTACAATTTCATATGTAAAAAAACTATATTGAAAAACAGTACATAACAGAGACATAAAATTGAACATTATTAGAAGTTAAAGTTTCTTTAATATTAAATTAATATATTTTTAGAGAAAGCAACTGACACAATGAAAAAGGAAAAGTTGGTCCTTGTTGGAAATCTAAACAGCAAGTGGGAAATGATCGTCAGGCATATAGAAATATTTTGAGAAAATTTGGAGAAAAGAGCAAAGCTAATAAAAATGGCAAATGCATATTGGATTTCTGCTCAGGACATGAACTGATTATTACTAACACACAATGTTCCAACAAAATTATGCACAAATTCACATAGAGAGAGAAGAGGCAAGAAATAAGAAAAGTTTCATTTACTATGTTATTGTTGTTGAAAGAAAGGATTAAACTAAATTTATTATGTTATTGTTGATGATGTTTTCTCACTAATGCAGGACACTAGAGTGTATAGAGGATTTGAGGAGAATAAAATTGAATTTTATATTGAAAAGAAGAACATGTGAGAATGTTTTAAAGCAAATAAAAGTTTAGCAGCTCTCAGATGTGAACTGTAGACTAAAATACACAAATATTATTTGAAAAAAAAAAAAAAAAAAATGAAAGAGTTTGAGAACAGGAACCAAACCATGGAGATTCAGCGGGAAGCTCTGAATAAAACATTGGATTAATTCAGCCAGAGAGGCATGTGGTGAGGTTGTCTGCAAGGATAGAAAAATCAGTAATTCCATGGTGGCACAGGAAGTTAAAGAGGCAGTGAAGAAAAAGAAGAAAGCATATCAAAAGTTCCTTGAAAATAAGTCAGCTTATTCTTTTAGAAAATACAGAGACAAATGTAAGAAAGCTAAACACTGTGTAAAACTAGCTAAACAGAAGTCATGGGAGGATTTTGGCAAGAACATAGAAAATAAATATAAAGAAGGTGGCAAAATATTCTGAAGGGTTGTTGAAAAAGCTCAGAAATGAAGGAAAGAGTATTGTAAAAGGAATTAGATATGATAAAGGTGACTTGAAAACCGTAGAAAAAGATATCCTTGATGTATGGAGTGCTAATGAAACAAGCAGTGACATAACAGCGATAAAAAAACACTCAACAAGTTTGAGTGTTTTTTACCCATACTTGACCAGAAATGCTCATGTATGGAAGTATACAAGTGTTGCAGTAGCTGCACTGCATAGTTGAGAAGGCTTGGACAAGGGGACAAATTCGAGATGAACTGAGTAGAGGTCTCATATTACCGATATGTAAAAAGGGAAATAAAACTGAATGTGAGAATTACAGAGGTATTTCCCTACTCAGTGTTTTTGGTAAGATTTATAGAAGTATACTTGAGAAATGGTTGGGAAGGATTGTGGAAGGGAAGCTTTGTGAAGAACAAGCTGAATTCAGGCCAAATAGAGGCTGTCGTGATCAGAATTTCACTTTACGACAAATAGTTGAGAAATCAATCGAATATCATGAAGATCTGTATTGAAGTTTTGTAGACTTGCAAAAGGCATATGACAAGGTGCCAAGAGAAAAGTTATTCGAAATGCTGTAGTTATATTGTGTCAGTGGGGCATTATAATCGAGCAATACTTAGTTTTATTTGAGTTGTAAGTCATTGAAGAATTGAATATTGAATAAGAATTGAAGGAAGTACAGGAAGATGGTTTAATGTTAAATCTGGTGTCAGACAAGGATGCACTTTATCCCCTCTGTTATTCATTATTTAACCCAGGATCACATTATGAAGGAAAGTGGTATTAAACTTTATATCAAAATTGGAGATGTTAATCTCAGCTCTTTACTTTATGCAGATGATGTTATACTTTTAAATAAATCCAGTACAAGTCTGCAAGATTCCCTGATTAAATTGAACAACTGTTGTAATAAATTTACTATCAAAATCAGCAAGACAATGAAAATTGGCAGAAACATTGAAAATATCAACTGTGTTGTGGATTGAGAACCTATAGAACAAGTAAAACATTTCGATTACTTAGGCAAAAATTTTAGTGAAGACGATAAATTAAATACAGAAATAGGCAACACAGTCAACAAAGCTGGTATGGTAGGAAGTCAACTGAATAAATTTATATGGAATAAGAGAAATTAGTCAAAACACTCAAGTAGCTGTATACAAGACTGTGTTCAAGCCAATTTTAACTTATGGATCTGAGAGCTGTGTTAGAAATAAAGCACTTGACCAAAGACTAGAGACCACAGATATAAAAGTCCTGAAGATGATTATAGGCATGAACAGATAGCATCAATGACAGTATCATATTAAACACAAGGATATAGGGGGGGGGCAGTTGGGCCTTCTGATCCCTTGCTAGGGCTGTGGGATCTGATCTATGTTTCTGCTCCTCTTTCTTGCATCCTGATGGTGCAGTGGTGTTGCCTTCTAGGAATGAGCTGACCTGTTGGCTTATTCTGTGTATTACTGATGGTATTCTTCCTTCTGATCTTTTGTCAGAAGGACATCAGAAAAATACTCAGTAGCCTGATACTAACAAATCTCCTGACCCTGATCATATTTATCCAGTTGTACTAAAAGTTTGTGCTCCAGAACTAACACCTATCTTATATCAATTCTATAAGCTGTCATGCTCATCTGGCATCTGTCTTACAGCTTGTAAACAAGCCTTTTATCCAATTTTTCTTAAAAAAAAAAAGTTGCCCATCGAGCTATCTTGCTATTGCTCTGCTTTCAGCACACTCAAAAATAATGGAAAAGGTCATCAGCAGCCAACTTCTTCACTTGAAGAACCCACCAATTACTTAGTGATCACCAATATAGACTTCTTTCATTCTCACTCAATAGCAGATCCACTAATGAGCCTTATCTGCCTTTGGACAGAAGCCATGAAAAAGTTAAGAGAAACTGAAGTGGTTCTCTTGACATTTTGAGGGCATTTGATCAAGACTGGCACCATGGACTTCTTACAGAATCGTCATCTTATGGTATTCCTCCTATTTGCGAGTGAATCCCAGCTTCCTCTCCAGTCATTTGTTGCAGGTCATGGTAGACAATTTAATCCTTTCATCAAATTTTTCAGCCAGAGTAACCTAGGTAATTCAAGCTTCAAGATCTTTAACTCTGATTTCTTTGCCATTATCAAGTGGGGTGTGGACACATTTCACTCTTCTTCACTCTGACAATATTCTGCTCATTTTTCTCTTATGGGTTTGACATAGTCTATCCTGGCACAAACACATTAGTCTCTCCAGCTTCCAGAAAAGCTTAGTATCTTTATTTATTTTTTTCTTTTCTCTCTCTCTCTCTAACTTCTATTCTCAACTCTCAAATCTGCCTAACCTTAGAACATTTTTCTCATATTTGGGTGGTACATCTAAAACTTCCTTCAGAATGCTTGATTGTATTCAGAAGTGAACTTTTCACTTAAGAGATGACCCTCTCTCTCTCTCTCTGATTCTCTTTCAGTTGCTTTCTTATAGTTACTCAATTGTTTGCATTAGTTTTTTTTTTTTTTTTTTTTTGGAAGGTATTTCCATCAGTGCTGCACCCTGAACTGGCCACTACCATTCCTCAGCTTTCCTCTGATCATGTACAAACATAAACATCTGCTAGTTAACACCCATATATAGTTATCTAACTTATCAAACTAACTTTTCATTCCTTCATTTCCACACACACACACCTATGATCTTTGGAACAATCTTCCACATCAACAAAGTCCTTTCTTTTCTATAGCCACTTACCGATTACATTGGCATTGTTATGTCAGGTCTTGAGATCTCTTATGTGAGGACCTCTCAAGTGGCAAAACTAATCTGATGGAATTCATGTTGGAGGCTTAATGGATTTTTTACAACACTCAAAAAGAATTAAAATAGAATTTAATACTTCCTATATTTCGTCCTAGTCACTAGGACATCTACGGGGATTACAAAAACAATTAATGTAACATATACACAAATAACAAACAATACTAAGCCCAACCACGTGGGTGACACTAAAGTCCTATCTAGGTAGAGCGCCCTCTAAGGGCAGTCGTAGGTGGCCTGGAATGTAAGGTGGGAACTCTGGTGATGAGTGTTTCCCAAATCTTCAGAAGCTTAATGCAACCGTATTTATTGAGATTTGGTTGGTTTTTGAGAGCTGCTGCTGCTTCTAAGAAAAGTCTCTTTCTTGAATTTGCTGTGGTGGAGCATGGTGGTTTTCTTCCATGATACCCTGTGTGTCCAAAACATGGTCAACCAAGCCTGACTGGCCATAGTTGTGTTTGAAGATGTAAGATTTGTGTTCCTCTAGGCGGATGGATGCTGATCTGCATGTTTGTCCAAAGTACGCCAGCTTACAGGAACAGGGTACTTTGTAAACTCCAGGCAGAGAGAGAGGAGGGAGCTGATCTTTCGTAGAACGAATAAGGGTAGCAAGTTTGCGGTGGGGCTTATATGCTGTGTGTAGGTTGTACTTTTTTAGTATCTTGGCTATTTTTTCGGATGTGCCACGGATGTAGGGTATGGTGATGGCATTTTTAAAATCTTGTTGACGAGAAGGATGGGGAATGGGAGAGGAGTTGATTATATTTTTGATACTGTGATCGCTGTAACCATTGGAAAGGAAAGTGCTGTGTATGTGGTTAAGCTCAGTAGTGAGGGCGGTGTGGGCTCTCTTGGTAAGAGTTTTAATAATGCCATATTGTTGAGAGGGGTGGTGGCGGGAGAGTTTGTGAATGTATCTGCCTGTGTGTGTGGGTTTTCTGTATATGGTGAAGGTAAGCGTATCATTAGGCAGGTGTGTGACTAAGGTGTCTAGGAAGGGTAAACAATTGTTCTTTTCCTTTTCCATAGTGAACTGGATTCTTGGATGTAGGCTATTGAGATGACTGAGGAAGGAGTCTAACGTGTCTGGGCCATGAGGCCAAATAGAGAACACATCATCTACATATCTTAGCCAGATAGAAGGTTTGAGTGGGGCTGAGTCTATGAAATCTATACGAAATCTTCCATATAGAAATTGGCAAGGGGGGGTGAGAGGGGGGAACCCATGGCGGTTCCCTCTATCTGCTTGTAGATTTTGTTCTTCCAAGAGAAATACCCACAGTTAATGGCAAAGGAAAAGAGATCTAAGATGTCAGAGGGAAAAACGTTTTTTAAGAGAGATAAGGTGTCAATTAAGGGAATATTGGTAAACAAAGAGGAGATATCAAAGCTTACCAATATGTCTGTCTTATTCAAGGTTAAATTTTCTGTGAGGGCTTTAAAGTGGGTCGAGTTTTTTATATAGGAAGGGGACCTTCCGGTGAGGGGGATCAGAGAGTTGGCCAGCTGTTTAGATAGTCTATAGTAGATGCCACCAATGCACCTTGCTATAGACTATCTAAACAGCTGGCCAACTCTCTGATCAACTTCCATGACACCACCCACAGGGTATCATGGAAGAAAACCACCATGCTCCACCACAGCAAATTCAAGAAAGAGAGACTTTTCTTAGAAGCAGCAGCAGCTCTCAAAAAACCAACCAAATCTCAATAAATACGGTTGCATTAAGCTTCTGAAGATTTGGGAAACAGTCATCACCAGAGTTCCCACCTTACATTCCAGGCCACTTACGACTGCCCTTAGAGGGCGCTCTACCTAGATAGGACTTTAGTGTCACCCATGTGGTTGGGCTTAGTATTGTTTGTTATTTGTGTATATGTTATATTAATTGTTTTTGTAATCCCCGTAGATGTCCTAGTGACTAGGACGAAATATAGGAAGTATTAAATTCTATTTTAATTCTTTTTGAGTGTTGTAAAAAATCCATTAAGCCTCCAACATGATGTCCTCACAGCACTTAAGCCTCTACACACGTAATCTGATGGAAAGTGGATGAGTTATTTTTTTTACTTGTTATTTACACCTTGGGAGTGAGATGGAAGTCATCACTATATCAGTCTCTAAGTTTAAGTTCCACATTAAAGGAATCTGTGATCTGGGTCCTAGTTCTCCAATTTGCACTTGCATTCTTTGTGAGCTGCTATATTTTTCTGTATTTATGACTGTTCCTGGTGTATGGTCTGGCTGGATTGTCTTTTCTGAAATAACAAAAATCACTTCAATATCAAACCCAGGGCTATTCAATTTCACCTTAGTGAAGATGTGTTTCATGTGATCCATTTTCATCATCAATGAGTATTTCTTATATTCCTCATGTCATTGAGGTTGAACTTGGTCTTTTTCAAATGAAGCTTAAGATCTTAACAAATTCCTTGTGGGTTTAAGGTTTAATTCCTTAAGGATAAGGAATGAAGCAAATAATTTTTTTTTTTTTTTTTTTTTTTTTTTAATTATGTAGTCTTCTACTACTCTTTTCTTTCTCCAATAAAAATGGTTTTACATTTTTTTTAACCATGTATTTGCAGTTATGATGTTTATATATAAATGACTATTTTTTTTACATTTAGGTAAATCGCTGGACAGGATTAGAAATGAAAGAACTTAGTATTACGTATCCCAACATATATGATGTTTTTGTGTTGCATTCATCAAGACAACCACAAGGTAATTATTATTGTATATTCATGATTGAATCCATTTTGAACTAAGTTCAGAGATATTGGAAATGATTTTGTTAGCTTAACCATAAGTTAATTTATAAGTAGCTAAGTTATTTGATTGTATTTAAACTGCTGGAGATAATATGTAAAGGAAAACAAAATACAGTCGGGTCTCTTTATGTGGTAGATACGTTGCACAAAAAAGCCCTAACTTACATTGAAAAATTTGGGATACGTTCTATACTTTTCTAAAACTGCATAAAACCGAAGCAATGAATTAAAATAAACCTAAAATCACAGAAAAAAGTTTATAAAAATTCGGGAAAATAAGAATGCCTAAGTTTGTTTTAAAGTTTTATTCATTTAATTTATTGAAAAGTAACATTTTTTTTTTTTTTTTTTTACATATTTTCATCAGAACTATCTTCACTATTAGACAATATACGGCAACATTTGCGAACTGGTGCATAATCACTTTCATCACCAGTAGATATAGTCTGCGCATCAGAACTGTATGGTAAAGGCAATGGTTCTTCACAAACAGAATTAGCTTCATCCTCATTCTGTGCTGATTTTTTTCTTCTGACAATGTAATCAGTGATTAAACTTTGCGATGATGATTTTACTAATTTTTTTATACAGCTTGCGAGATCCAGACATACAGGTCTTCAGCTCACATTGGAATTTAAAGGCTTGTTCAGAATTTGTGTCATGAACAAGAAAATGATTTTCCAATTTATTTCACAGTTCAAGACCTTCTCTAATTATATTTGCAGTGAAGTGGACAGGTTTTTCTTCCGCTTCACTATCGGTTTCTAGATCTTTGCCGATATCTAAAGTTAATCGATATCCAATAATATCATCCACAAGCAATTTGTCTACATCATTCTGGCTAAATGTATCAAAATCTTCTCCACCAATTTCATGTGCCAAATTAATGGTTTCAACTGATAATATAGATGTTTGGATGGTTGCAATGTTTTGCAACACATCCAGCCCAAGCTGCTTTCCAGCAGGCATTTAAAGTTTGTGGTCTTATTTCAGTGATAGCAGATGCAGCATGATTTAAGCAGTCCAAAATAGAATTTTTTTTCCAAACGTCAGTCACTGTTAATGATTCATTTTCTAATTTATCCAATATAAATTGAAAAGTGTGCTTAATGTAATATTTTTTAAAAGTAGCAATTATGCCTTGATCTAATGACTGAATAATGCTTGTTGCATTGGGTGGAAAAAACACTAGCTGCACATTTGGATGTTCTAAATGTGGATGATATCGTGCATTGTCAACAATTAATAAAGCTTTAAAAAGCAAGAGCTTTTTGCTTCATATATGTTTCCACTTTGGTACAAAGCAATTATTGAACCATTCAGTAAATACAGCAGTTGTTTTCCAGTCCTTTGTATTAGCCATCCAATGTACCGGCATCTGTTTTAGATCTTTGCCTTTTAGAGCACGTGGTCTTAGAGATCGATTTACTAGGATGGGTTTCAACATTCGATCCCCTGATGCATTGCTACAAAATAACAACATTACTCGATCTTTGCTTGCTTTAAGCCCACTTGCTTTTTTCTCAGACTTTGCAATGTAAGTTCGACTAGGCATTTCTTCCAAAACAACTCTGTTTCGTAAGCATTAAACACTTGATCAGGACAATATCCACCATCTTCAATAATTTTGGCTAACTTCTCTTGAAAATTTTTGGCTGTTTCTTCATCTGCTGGTGCAACCTCTCCTGTAATCTTTATGCTATGAAGTGCATTCCTTTTTAAAAACCCAGTTAACCATCCTTTGCTAGCCCAAAATTCTTTATCAGCCTGGAAAGCGGAAGTAGACAGTTCCAATTGCTTCATCTGTTCATAAAACCAAAGAGCTTTTTGTTTAATTAAATAACCACTTCTAGGAATTCTTCTTTGAGTTAATTCTTCAATCCAAATTATGAGCGCTCGTTCCATTTTTTCTAATAAAACATCTCTTGAGTATGATGATAATTGGCACTTAGCTTTGTGCCAGAAATGACAGATTTTCTTATTGTGACTGCATTCTTTTTAATTGCTCTTATAATAGATTCGCCTAAATTAAAATGTTTGCCAATCGTCGTAGATCCCTCTCCTTTTGCTGAGCAATCTAAAATTGCAATTTTCATTTCCAAAGAAATTGCTTTTCTTTGATGCTTTTTTTCCTCCATTGGGATTGGGACAAATTAAATCATCATCATCATGCATATCAAGGATTTAGGCCTGTTAGAAGTCATCGTTTAAGAGGATGTCCTGGTTTTCTTTTTCCTAATGGCTTGTACTTTAAGGCTTGTTTTGGTAATCTTTCTGTTTTCATTCTTTGAACGTGTTCCATCCATTTGTTTATATTTTTTAATTTTTTTCTATTCTGGTTCTTGGTTTAATTCTTTCATAATTTTTCATTTCTTTTGTGATCAAATAGGGTGTACTTTGCAGTTTTTCTCATAAACTTCATTTCTGTTGTTGTTTATCTTTGTCTTTTTGTTTTATTGTCCAGATTTCGCTTCCATACATTTAGATAGGGCTAATGTATTGTATACTTTTAGTTTGTTTTGTTTTTGAACTAGGTTTGGTTTTAATATAGAGTTAATTACACCTGTTATTTTTAAATATTTTGCAATTTTTACATTTATATCTCTTTCATTTTCATATGTGATCATACATCCTAGGTAGTTAAATGAATTCATCTGTTCTACGTTCTTGTTATCTATTACTATTTTAGTTCTTGCTGGATCTTGTCCTTTAAAAGCCATAGTTTTTGATTTTTCTGTTGATATTATCATACCATAATCTTTGGATATCTCATTTAGATCTAAAATAGCTTTCTGTAAGTTATCTTCAGAATTTGTAATTATTATTTGGTCATCGGCAAAGAGGAGAGTGTTTAAGTTTACTGTAGGAGAAAGTTTAATTCCTTGTTGTAAATTTTTATTCCATTTTATTATTTCATTTAAGTAGATATTAAAAAGAGTTGCTGAGAGGAGACATCCCTGTTGGACTCCTTGGTTTATCTCTCTCGTATATGATAGCTCGTGATTTAATTTTATTTGTATTTAATTATTTTCATATATACTTGTGATAGCTTTTAGGATATTGTTTGGTATTTGTCTTTCTTTTAATATGTTAAATAATGTTTCTTTTAACTTTGTCAAATGCTTTTTCAAAGTCATTAAATGCAATATGTGTTTCTAAATTGTATTCTCTTCTTTTTCTCTATTATTAATTTTAGGCAAAAGGCTGGTCTATATATGATCGTCCTTTTCTAAATCCATTCTGTACTTCTAAAATAAATTAAATCTTTAAAGTAAAAATTGAGACTTTCGATAATGAAAAGACAAACACTTTCTCACATGCAAAATTAAACTTCACGGACACTCACTGCTTAGACGTTACTCACATTCCATCAGAATGTACTGCAACATGCTGTTCATTATGTACACCGGTATATAAGTTTTGAAGTTATGCACTGCATAACTTCAAAAATAATTCATAACTGTTTCTGAAATGGCATATCAAAGCCAGATTGATATATGTTAAATGAAGAATAGATACTTTTCAGACTATATTGAGAGATTATACTGCAGAATTGTTGTGGTTGTTAATGCTTGTATCGGTTATACCCATTGAATTTTTTTAAAAATTATTTTATCTTCAGATCATTAATTTATTTTTGTAGTGTTTCAGTGCATGTCAGAGAATTCTATATATTGTCCATACATTGCATCAATTTATTATAAATTCTACTGTCTCTTATGTGTGAGTAATACACAAGATATCATCTTGTGTATTATATGTATAATACACAAGAATGTATGAAAAAAATACATTTCCCACCCCACATATATATACAAACAGTCCTTGACTTATGTAAGAGTTATAATAGGTTTTCACTGTATAATAAGAACTCAGGTGGTTAAGAAAATAACTATTTATTAACTTAAAAGCTAATATTTCGCTGGTATTATATCCAGCATCTTCAGAGCACACAACACAAAGTTTGTTACAAAGGCAAGACAACCACAATCTGGTGTAACAGTTTTTTTTTATTTATTTTTATTTATTTTATTTTATTTTTTATACTAGATGGCGCCATATTAGGACTTTAGTCTTGTGTTGCATGCTGCAATCACTTATACTATCCCCACTGTTACACCGGATTGTGGTTGTCTTGCCTTTGTAACAAACTTTGTGTTGTGTGCTCTGAAGATGCTGGATATAATACCAGCGAAATATTAGTTTTTAAGTTAATAAATAGTTATTTTCTTAACCATCTGTGTTCTTATTATACCGTGAAAACCTATTATAACATGCCTGACGAACACATAAGCTTATCCACGCATTATGTAAGAGTTATATTCTGAACTTTGTATTTTACACAAGTTGAATTTACCCTCTTCATCCCTTTAAAATACCCTATTGCTTACATGTTTGCAACATGTGTTTACATGACATGTTTCATAGGTTATCTCTGTTAGTTTCATTCACAGGACGCACACAGATTAGATTTCATTATGTAATTATTAATGCAAAGTTATATCATAAACATAAATAGTATAAGAAAATAGAAGAAAATGTGTTTTCTTCTATTCCTTTTATTCCATATGATATGACTTGAATGGCGGTTTCTTTCATTCTTCATAAAATTCCTCAATAACAGTCTACGAGGGTTGCTTGAAAAGTTTGGTAAGTTTCCAATAGACGGTGACAAATTTGTTCATTCATACTAGAGTCAGCATTATCTTTTTCATGACCCCTGACAAAATTTTAGCCACGTGTGGCAAACATTTAAAATGACCGTGTTTGCATTTTTCATAAAAATGGAGAAAAACGAGTTTCATGCAGTGATAAAAACACTTTTATTTGAAGAAGAGGACGGCCACAGGGATCTATTTATTTTTGGATAAATAAGTTTAAATGTGGTCACAAGTCCAGTGAAGATGAAGTGCACTATGGACGCCCAACTGAGGTCACTACAAAGGAAATGATTGACAAAATCCAAAGTATCATTATAGAAGACCGAAGAGTAAAAGTGCATGAGATTGCTGAGATTGTAGGCATCTCAACTGAACAGGTGTATAATATTCTGCACGAAAAATTGCATATGAAAAAGCTGTGTGTGCATTGGGTGCCATGATTGTTTAACTCTAATTAACTGTCAATCAAAAATGCATGCAAAAAGCATTTCGATGCAGTGTTTGGCGAAAGCGATATTTAATTGCAATTCACAGGATTTTTTGTGTCGATTCATGACTGTAGACGAAACTTGGATCCACCACTACTTGTGACCACATTTAAACTTATTTATTTATTTATAGCAGTCAAAATAGTGGCCAATGCCCAGTGAAAGAGCACTGAAAAAAAAGTGAAGACCATTTTTTGTCAGCTGGGAAAGGTGATGGCCATTGTTTTTTTGGGATTCTCAAAGAATTATCATGATAGATATTTGGAAAAGGATAAGACAATAACAGATTCTATTGTGCGTCATCATCAAATTTCTGACATTTACCCTCAAGAGGTGTACAGGATATGATAGTACTACATGAAAAATTTACATCATTACTAACTTCCTACATACAATTTTCTGCCAAATCAATCTGTTACCTATCAAAGCTACAACATTGTCGGATCTTATATTTATATATCTATCTTCTAAGGCACTTTTTACCATATCAATCCACCTATATCTTGGTCTTCCCCTGGGTCTTTTTCCTGCCAACCTGGCAGAGAACACTTCTTTGGCTAATCTTTCCTCGCCCATTCTGTTTAAGTGACCATACCACCTGATATTAGCTCTGCTAATGCATTCCTGGATGTTGACGATGTCAAGTTCTTTCCTAATATCCTCATTTTTAATATGATATTGCCATTGATGTAATCTGTTCATTCCCCTAATCTTTCTCAGGACTCTCATATCTGTGGTCTCTAGTCTTTGGTCAAGTGTTTTACTTCTGACCCAGCTCTCAGATCCATAAGTTAAAATTGGTTTGAACACTGTCTTGTATACTGCTAATTTAGTGTTTTGACTAATTTCTCTCTTATTCCATATAAATTTATTCAGTTGACTTCCTACTATACCAGCTTTGTTGATTCTGTTATCTATTTCCATATTTAATTTATTCATCTTCACTAAAAATCGTGCCTAAGTAGCTGAAATGTTAAACTTGTTCTATAGGTTCTCCATTCACAATGCAGCTGATATTTTCAATGCTTCTGCCTATTTTCATTATCTTTGTCTTGTTATTGCTGACCTTCATACCATATCTATCACAACAATTATTCAATTTAGTCAGGGAATCTTGCATGCTTGTAGTGGATTTATTTAGCAGTATAACATCATCCGCATAAAGCAAAGAGCTGACATTAACATCTCTAATTTTGATATCAGGTTTAATACCACTTTCCTTCATAATGTAATCCATATAGATAATGAATAACAGAGGTGATAATGTACATCCTTGTCTGACACCAGAGTTAACATTAAACCATCTCCCTGTACTTCCTTCAATTCTAACTGCTGACTTACAACTCAAATAAAGACTAAGTATTGCTTGATATAATGATCCACTGACACCATAACTGTAGCGTTTTGAATAGCTTAAGCTCTTGGCACCTTGTCATATGCTTTTTCCAGATCTGCAAAATTTAAATACAGATCTTTGTTATATTCCCATGATTTTTCAACTATTTGTCATAAAGTGAATATCTGATCCTGACGGCCTCTATTTGGCCTGAATCCAGCTTGTTCCTCACCATGCCTCTCTTCCACAATCCTTCTCAACTGTTTCTCAAGTATACTGGCATAAATCTTAACAGGAACACTCAGTAGGGAAATACCTCTGTAAATACCTCCTTCTGTCCAGGCCCTCTGAACTATGCAGTGTAGCCACTTTAAAACTTTTATAACTCCATACTTGAGCATTTCTGGTCTGATATCATCTCTTTCAGCTGCCTTTCCACATTTCAGACCTTTGATGGCTTTTTCTGCTTCAAGCGTGGATATGTATTCTTGATTGCATGCCTGGTCAGTGTTTTTTTTATCACCATGCTGTCATCACTGCTAGTTTCATTTAGCAATTTTTCAAAGTAATTACTCCATACTTCAAGGATATCTTTTTCACCAATTTTCATATCACCTTTTGTCATCTCTAATTCCTTTTACAAAACTCTTTCCTCCATTTCTGAGCTTCTTCAACAACCTCCAGAATATCTTGCCACCTTCTTGATATTTATTTTTTATGTTCTTACCAAAGTCTTCCCATGACTTTTGTTTAACTAGTTTTACACAGTGTTTAGCTTTCTTACATTTGTCTCTGTATTCTCTTAGAGCACCAGCTGACTTATTTGCCAGGATCTTTTGATATGCTTTCTTCTTTTCCTTCACTGCCTCTTTAACTTCCTGTGTCCACCAGGGAGTTCTGATTTTTCTATTGTTGCAGACAACCTCACCACATGCCTCTCTGGCAGAATCAATCGATGTTTTCTTCAGAGCTTGCCACTGAAGAATGCATTGATTGATTTCTTCAATGAGGCTGTCACAATGAGGCCATTGTGACAGCCTCATTGTTGGACTGTTTAAAAGAAGAACTGAAGAAAAAAATGGCTAAGATTTGCACACAAAAAAGTTCTCTTTCACTGTCCCACACATCGGGTGTCACAATGGCAAAATTGCACTAATTGAGGTTCAAATTGGTTTTGCTTCCACTGTA
Organism: Typopeltis vanoorti; assembly: GCF_054136105.1. Classification (NCBI taxonomy): domain Eukaryota; kingdom Metazoa; phylum Arthropoda; class Arachnida; order Uropygi; family Thelyphonidae; genus Typopeltis; species Typopeltis vanoorti. The sequence goes on from NC_143550.1 coordinate 173,761,328, forward strand.
TTCTTTGGACTTGGCCTCGTGTGACTATTTTCTTCTTCCCAAACTTTGGGCTCAGTAGTAAAAAAAAAAAAAAAAATTTTTTTTGTAATGAGGATGTCATCAGAGCTGTCATTGACTATTTTGCAATGGAATAAAAAAATTGGAAACCCACTGGACCAAATGTGTAGACCTTAATGGAGAAATGAAGGTGATTTTTTCAAAAAAATGTGTTTAACTTGTTTTTTTTACCAAACTTTTCAAACAACCCTCGTAAAAGTGCCATCTGTTTTTGAAGGAACATAAATTCCACTATTCCTAGTTAGACAAGTCTAATCTTGTTCATTATGCTCTTTCTCTCTCTCTCTCCCCCCCATTAGGCAGAATTCCGTGGAATAAAACTAAGATTCTCTCGATAATACAAACTTGAATTTAAATAAGCATGATATGATTGTCTCAGACATCCTCAGTTTAGGAAACTAATTCTGTTAACCACCTATTTAACTCTAATGCAATTCAGACCCAGTTCATTGATTTCAGTATAATTATGTGAGTCATATGTATGTATGTTGTATTTAATTTTTGAAAGCAGTGAACTGGGTCTGATTTCACATTTGTACACTCAGGAGCATCTTAGTTTTATTCCACTGAACTCTGTGTATAGTGTGTATATTTAAGCTGTAAGTTTAGAATTGATAGGAAAACAGGAAGATGTTCGATGTAAAATCAGATGTTATACAAAGAAACACATTATCTCCACTCTTATTCATTATCTATATGAATCGCATCATGAAAGAAAGTGGCATTAAACCGGATGTTGGAATTGGAGATATCAAAGATCTCTTCTCTTTATGGAGATGATGATGTACTCCTAAACACATCCATTGCAAGTCTCCAGGATTTTATAATGAAATTGAATAACAGCTGTAACAAATTTGGCATGAAAATTAGCAATAAAAATATGAAAACTATGAATATTTTTGTCCTTTTTTAACATATTGATTAAAAAAAATTATATTTTTCTTTGTATCTAGGTTTTGGAAATCCTTGTGTCAAAGATAATGGTAGTTGCTCCCATCTTTGCCTCTTTGGGACTAACCAAACAGTAGTTTGTGCCTGTCCATATGGAATGCTGCTGGACAACAATAATAAGACATGTAATGGTAAGTATAATATGCTCCACTAATGAAATACAGCTAATTCTCTTTTTACAAGACTTTTTTTACACGGTTTAAAAAAAAAAAAGCAATTCTATTTTTACACATAATATTTTGATTTAGCACAGTTCAAATGGTGCTTATTTTTAAAATTTCTGTTGGATTCAGTTCTGTTAAATAGGGTATTTCCATTATAATTATCATTTCCCAGAATGGTACTTAAACTTGAATTTGGCAGAACTCCTCAATGTTTTAAATATCAGGGATTACTCTAAACTACAGAATGTAGGCAATGGTGGCGACATCAAAAAAATAAATTTTTGTAGTTACGATTCCACGAAGTTAAGCTGACAAATGATCCTTTATATTCACCTGCCGTTGTTTCCTGGAAGCAGAAGGGTGCTATGCTGATTCCACGAAGTTAAGTTGTTCCGTTACGGGAGGCCCACCTAAATAAAGCTGCTTGGAAGGAGTTAAGCTGTTTGCTAAACAATCATTTCTTGTTTACAATTCAAAATAGTTACACGTCTTGTGTTTTGTTCGTGCAATAGAGTTAGTGTCTAAGACCACAGGCAAGGCAATGAAAGGTGTGGATTTTAACACTTTACTAGTGGACTGGAAGGCAAACAAAAAAGGTTGGGTTACAAAAGAAATTTTTAATGAATGGTTCAATGTTTTGTTCCAGAAGTTGTATGCTATTTGATGAGGGGAAAAAAATCTGGACTAATGCTCCTGGACATCCTGTTTTAGAACACCCAAATGTGGAAATGTGTTTTCTGCTGCCTAATACAACCACTAGACCAGGGTGTGATCACTACCTTCAAAACTTACTAAGAACATTCCAATACATTTTGGTAAACTAGATAAGAATAATCTACTGACAGTTGTTGATGTGTGGAAGAAATTTTCTATTTTGGATTGCGTCAAACTTGCGAAGTTGGCGTTATCTGAATTGAAACCATCAACTTTAAATGCATGCTGGAAAGCTACTTGCCAAAATGTATGAAAAAGAAAAGTAATGATAATGAAGAGATTCCACTCACTGCAAGGTTAATTAAAGAAGGGCTTCAAATGGCTAGTAAATTGCAAAGTCGTTTTCTTACACATGATCCAAATACTGAACGAACTGAACAGTTTAAACGTGAACTGAAGTCATGTATGGTGTGATATGAAGAATTATACAAAGATCTAGTCAAAACAGGATATCAACGATTAATTACAGAGTTCATGGTAAAAAAAAAAAAAAAATCAACCTTCAGAATTATTGAAAATTAATGCTAATTTAATTCCTTTTACTGAAGAAAATATTTCGCCATTGCAGTATGAACAGGATAGCCAAAGTGTTTCAAGTGATGGAAGTGATTTAATTCCATTCTCACACAAAAGAATGTGGCTACTATCAGAAAGTGACAGCAAATAAAATTTAATAACTAATGACCATATGCGTGGGTGTATTTGGGCATTTTCAAATTTGTTTTATTAGTGACACACTATTTTCTTTAAGAAAGATACATATGTATATACATTAAATAAGTATTTAAAATAAAAAAATATTTCATTAAAATTAAATAGTATTTTATTCAACGATTTTCATATATTTTGTTTGAAAATAACTTATTGTTCATATTGGGTTTTCACATTTGGAACCATTCTTCTATTTTTTCATATGCACCGTATTCTTTTTTTTTTTACATGGTTTTCATTTACACGGATTTTTCTGGAACCAATCTACCGTGTAAATGGAGAATTGGTTGTATTTTCTAATGATTTTTAATGCTGCTATATTCATGAGAGTAAGTTGTCCAGATATGTCACTATTGAGCTATAGGTTCTGCAGCCTTGCCTGTCAAATATATGTATGATGGTGAAGAAACATCTGAACCTTCAAGTTTGCAGAATCTTTTAGAGATCAGCTGCAAACAGCCCTGCTTATTTTACAAGGGGGTTATTACTGTTAATGAAACTTAGGTCTCCTGGATGTCAGAACCTGTGTCAATCCCTAGAATGGAAGCATAAATCATCTCTTGCACTAGGGAGAGAGAGAGAGAGAGGTCCAAGTTATTTTCAGAACTTCTAGCAACCATTCTTTTAAGGTAGCGAAGGCATTATTAAAAACTACCAAAATAACGGTAGTTTTTAAAATATGGGTATGTATGTAATGTTGATAATGTAAATGGCATGCTTTTCTGAAGCATGATATAATTGTTCACATAATGAGCACTCATTTCACTATGATCTATCAACTTGGCATATGCACCATGGGGATACAATACTCCACTACACTGGGTGAAGGAGGGGGGGGAGCACATGCAGAGATTCTAGGTATGCTAAAGGAATGTTCAGCTAAACTGGTTAGGCTCAAGACCTGGCTGTATAATTTGAATCTTAGCTCAGGAAAGATCCCATAGTAATGGAAAGAATGTGTGACCCTGTACCAGATTAGTGCAAAAACTGATGTATGATTGTTAAGCTGGTTATTTGCCCAAACTCCAGTATCTTTGGAGTTGGGGCGAATGTTTAAAAAAGTTGGTAAAGAACTTGCATACAGAAATAGATTGAGAGACAAGCTAGCTCATTTATATACAAGAGAGAGAGAGAGTGGATGAAAGAACGGAACCCTGGGGTTCCGTTCTTTCACCCACTCTCTACATACAGGAACATCAACTCTCTACATACACTCCATACATGCAGGAACATCAATGTTCTTGCATTGATGGGGAAATCTGAGGAGAGTAAACCATCCACCATGACATGCAGTGAGCTATCAGTGAGAAAGTTGGCAGTCCAGTTGCAGAGCGAGGAAAGGCAGACCATAGGATGTTAGTTTGTTAAGTAGGTCCCTGCCAAACCCAATCGACTACCTTTGAAATGTAGAGGGCAACCATGTGAGTTTCTCCATAGCCTGAGTCCAAAAGTGGGTGGTGAAAGCAAGAAGATCAGCTGTAGATTGCAAGTGGCAGAATCCATACTGCTAGTCACTGATTAGTTGGTATGTCTCCAGGTGGTTCAAGAGTTGGTTTGATTAACTTCTCCATAATTTTTGAGAGAACAGAAGTGAAAGCAATTGGTCAATAGTTCTTTGGTTGAATTTATTACCTTTCTTTGGGATGGACTGGACGTGAACCTGTTTTCATGTTGTCAGGTAGATGGAAGAGGCGATACAGGATATCGCCTCTTCCAGTATTAGTTCTAGGACACAATTTTTTAACACAATAGGTGGGATATCACTAGAACTAGATGCCTTGTTTGTGTTCAGGTTATTAAGGATTCCTGGATTACTTTTTGTTGGAAGACTTATGGGAGACATGAAGGGAGCCATTCTTTGTGGAGTGGAGGGAAATTTGCCCAGTTCATCAATGTAGGAATTGGAAGAGAAGAGTGATGCAAGTAAGATGGCCTTGCCTTTGTGGTGAGGTGACTACAGTACCATCTGGATGTTGAGAGTGGTGGAAATCTGGGGGAGTAGAAGTTGTGTCCAAGGGACCAGAAGGAGCAACTACCATTTTGGCAGGAGGTGAGTTTGCAGCATTTGGCTCTTTCAAAGTCTGACTTGGACTTGGTGATGATTCTTTTGCAACTGTTGCAAGCTGTGGTATTGTCAGAGAGGACAGCTGGAATTTTGGTCTTGAGCCAGTCGTGGTAAGATTTTCTTTTATGGCATTGGCACACTTTTTTGAGAACCAAGGCTTGGATGGTGGCTGAGAATTTGGAGTGGAATAGAGGATGAATGCCTTCATTCCTTTGAGGATGATTTCTATTATTCGATCTGAACAGATTTTTGGATCAGAAGAACTGAAGCAGTAGTCAGACTATTGAAGGAGGAATTGAAGTTACGGAGGTCCTCCCAGTTTGGCATCCTTGTAGTGCCAAAGGACATGAGACTGTGAATTGGTCAGTGTAGGTTTTTCTGTGGCAAAAGCGACCTGTATGAGGTTGTGATCTGAGTTTCCAAGAGGAGAACCGACAACCACAGTATACCTGGAAGAGGAGGTCGAGTGTGTTGGCATGTTTGAGGGGATTGTCTGGTATTCTGGTTGGAAGATTGATGATCTGAGATAGGTCATTGCTGATGGCAAACACCTCGGCACCTGCTTGATCACTGAAACTGGAGAAGGGGAGCTGATATGAGTTGAAAGGTATGAAACCTTCAGACATCTTAGCAAGTTTAGATGTAATCAGTCTCTTCACCAAGTACCTGGAAATGACACAGTGGATCTACTTGTAAATTTTTTTCCCACTGAACACTGTAGGACTATTTAAATACTGTATGGAAAACATTTTTTTTCATATTTCAAGACAAATTGGGAACCTGTTTATGGAAAATTTCGAAACTAATGCACTAAAAAACTATCAGAAGAAACCAAAAATTTGGTTACATTACATCCATTGTCAGTTGGTCGAGAACAGTGGATGACTTGATTGCTTTCAAAGGTTATCTGAACAACTTGCATCCCGATATAAAGTTCACTCTTAAACTAGAACAGTACAAAAAATTATCATTCCTTGATATCCTTGTTGAAGTAAATGAAGAGGGAAAAAAAAAGGGTTATCCTTTTCTGTATACAGAAAACTTACCACAATGGGAAGATTTTTAAATGCCACTTCACACCACCATCCATTACAAAAGAAAGGCATAATTAAAACTTTACAAGATGGTGCATACAATATATGAAACACATCAATTAAAAGAAATGAAGAACTGCACTACCTGAAACAGAACCTTGCACTTAATGGTTATGAATGAACCTGAGACGGAGAAAAAATTCTTAATGCAACTCCCTTATTTAAGCAAGATTTCAAGAATGCGATAATGCTGCGTTACATCAAGAATGTCGCAGACATAGTGGCTGCATTGCTCCACGAGTACAATGCAAAGGTGGCTTTTTTACTTTTACAAAAATATCAAGATTCCTACATCCACCAAAACCTTCACATCACATAAAAAAACCAGATGTTTAAGAGATTTATTGCTCTTGTTGCATTTGTTATGTAGACCAGACAAGAGGGTCAGGAGAGACCCGCATGTCTGAACATGTAAAAAACATTGAAAAGAGAAGAGAGCAGAAATCTGGCCTGGCATTCTACACAACCACTACAGGCCATCAAGTACTTTGGCAACAAACAAAAATGTCATATATTGATCATAATAATTTTTTTACAATAAAATTTAAAGAAGACTCACAAATTCTTAGGATCCATACACAATGCAATAAAAATTAAGTCTTAATTTTACATAGTGTGGTCTGCTTTCATGAAAAATTTTTAACTACCACAGACCTAGGATAATAACACTCGTGATATATACACATGACAGTATCAACAACTAGTAATGTTCCAACATGCATGGAGTAACGAATTTACCATTTGTATTCTGATTTATCAATTATATATAATAGTTGTGAGTTATCAAAAATATCTAATATGTGTAATTAATTGTTAATAGGCTTTTGTTGTGTAAAGCTTACAAGAGTGGTCTGAAAATCTTTTTTTTTTTCCTAAGTTGGTGGTACATCTGTCATAAGCATCCATGTGAAATTGCAAGTCATTCTATCGTGTATTTGTTTTATACAACTGTTTGAAGCAAAAGTGTTGTCTGTATCCCTTGAAATAGATAAAATTGAGTATCATGCAGTTATAAAATTTTTTGTAAAAGAAGGTTTAATGCCAAAAGAAATTCATTCAAAGTTCATAAGAGTTTATGGGCACTCTTCTTCGTTTTCGACAATTAAGAAATGGGCTGCAGAGTTTAAACATGGCCATACCAGCTTTGAATGAAGATGATTCACGTGAAGGATGTCCAAAAAGTGTAACACTACCAGAAATCATTGATCGAGTGCGTGAGATTGCTGAGACTGTAGGCATTTCAAAAGAATGTGTAGGATATATTTTGCATCAAGAAATTTTGCATATGAAAAAGCTTCACGCAGGATGGGTGCCGCACTTGCTCACAGCAAATCAAAAACGCACTGGGATGAAAATCTGTGAACAGTACTTGGAACATTTTAACAAGAATAAAACTGATTTTGTGTATCGATTTATTACTATGAATGAGACTTGGATTTGCCATTGCATGCCACAATCCAAACAGCAGTCAAGACAGTGAACAGAAGCCGGTTGTTCAGTGCCAAAGAAGACAAGGTCGATTCCATCAGCAGGAAAGGTCATGGCATCAGTGTTTTGGGATGCTAAAGGCATTTTGTTTATTACTTATCTTGAAAAGGGTAAAGCAATAACCGGGGAATATTATTATATTATTCCCTGGTTATTGCTTTCCAATCTTTCCGATCTTTTAACCAGACTAGATGAAAAAATTTGTGAGAAAACACTCGGTTTGCAGAAGAAAAAATGAAATCATCTTTCATCAGGACAGTGCACCTGCCCACAAAAGTGTCTTGGCAATGGTAAAATTAAGGGATCTGTACTATGAATTGGAACATTCACCATATTACCCAGATTTTGCTCCCCTCTGACTTCTATCTCTTCCCAAAACTAAAACTGTTCCTCGCTGTTTAGCATTTTTCTTCGAATCATGAGGTGATTGAAGCTGTAGATGGATATTTTGCAGATCTTACTGAGAATCACTATAGGGACAGGATAATGGCACTGGAACATTGCTGGAATAAATCTATTAGTATTAAGGGAGATTATGTTGAAAAATAAAAATAATTTTGAAATTATGAATTAGATTTTTCATGTTAGGCTGAGAACTTTTCAGACCACCCTCATATGTTCCAGTACCTCTGATGATGTAAGTCTTACGAAACTTACTTACTTATTTTTATTACTCTTTATTTACATTGTAATATGGTCTCAATACCAAAAACTTCCCACAGAACTGCTGAATCACATAAATTAACGTTTGCAAAAATAAGCTTTTTTCTTAACATCATAATGTTAGGAAATATAAACACCTTTTGAATATCTTGTTTTGCTAATCTTTCATCTGCTATTCTATTTAGGTGATTATATGTTTTAGATTAGATCTACTTACATATTCTTGAATACTAATAATGTTCAATTCTTTCTGATGTTTCACTAAACACACAGCATTTGGTTTTATTTATTTATTTATTTTTAACTTATCTGTCTGCAAGCACATGTTTCTTGTCTCTGTGCACATTTTATTGAAGGATGCTATTTCAAATGCTTACTTTCACTATAACCACCACTGTTTTACAACAGTGTTGGTTATAGTGAAAGTTGTAAAGTCCTGACCAAAAGGATAGGCAAAATGCTGTTTTAATGAAAAATCAGTGTATTGAACTAATTTGCGATAACATTCTTCCTGAGGTCTGTATAAGTTTGCTATGTTTTAATAAGGAAATACCATGAGCAGACATATGAATTCAAAAATATAATAACGGAAAAACTCGCATAAAATATTATTTAATAGTATAATTTTCTCCTGTGTATCGCTGGCATCTTCACTACATTTATAAAGCTGACAATTCCAAAGGGTGCCACCTAAGTAGCTAATGTAAGATAACAGATAACTAAAAAGGCCAATAAAGTTTCTAACTAAAAAAAAAAAAAATATATATATATATATATATATAATAAAAAGTTAGGAAAGATTAGCTGACTTATAAAGTACTATATCCCATAAAGGGGATAGACGTAAACCATCAGATCTGTTTAAATTAGGAGACTGAAGTAGAGTTTCACATGTTTCTTTATAAAGGCGTTCCATGAGGAACCGACTTTTGTGAAGTACTCTTGTCTTGTTCCAATGAACTTTATGTCTAGTGATGATGGCATGTTCTGCAAGTCCAGACTGTTCACGTTCAAGGTATTGAATATAAGACTGGTGTTCTTCTAGCCGAAATAGAGGCAAATCTTCCTGTTTGTCCGAAATAAGATAATCCACAAGAGCAAGGAATCTGGTAGACACCTGGAGAACTAAGATGTGGATGCTTGTCCTTTGGAGAAGTGAGAAAGGTGGAGATTTTTCTGAAAGGTCGAAAGGCAACAAAAATATTCAGTGGTTTTAAAACTTTTGCTATACGTTCATCACTAATGCCATGCAACAAGGGATAGGAATGAGTGTTATTTCTTCTGTATGTGAAGAGGAAGACATTAAAACTACTCAAAGCTCTTTTGATGAAGGAATTCTTATATCCATTAGATAAAAAGGAGGAAATAATATATTGCAGTTCTTTTTGTAACAGATTGTCTGAAGAACAAAAGGAGTGGGCCTGATGAACCAGTGTTTTAATTGTTCCTGCCTTTTGACTGGGATGGAATTCAACATGGATATAATGGCCTGTATGAGTCTTCTTTCTATAGACTGTGAAATGTAGGTTACCATCTTGTTGGCAAAGAATTAAAAGATCTAAAAAGGCTAACTGCTTATTTGATTCTGCTTCTAGGGTGAACTGGATCCTTAGATGAAGTGCATTTAACTTAGAGAGAAACTGTTGAAGTTCATCAGAAGAGCCATTCCAGATAGCAATAATGTCATCGACATATCTGAACCAATGAGTAGTTCTGGGAGAAATGTTGTCAAAAATACGTTTTTCAAAGTGTTCCATAAAGAAGTTGGCGATAACAGGAGAAAGAGGATTGCCTGTTGCCGTTCCTTTAATTTGTTGATACAACTTGTTTTTAAAGGAAAAATAACTGAATGTATTACAAAATCAAATATTTTTACAATGTCTGAAGGAAATTCTTGTTGCATTAATTCAATGATTTCAGATAAAGGAACATTTGTAAATAAAGAAACAACATCTAAACTGATCATAATATCCGAAACGTCCAAATGGAGATCTGAAATTTTATTTTTGAAATCCAAAGTATTCTTTATAAAAATATCAGTTCTTCTTGTTGAAGAAGTGAGTAACTTTGATAAAAAATTTAGAAATTTTATAAGTGGGAAGACCTATAGAATCTACCACTGGCTTCAACGGAATACCTGGTTTATGAACTTTCGGAAGACCATACAATCTAGGTGGATGACTGAAGAAGGTTCATCCCATGTAGATACATTATCTATAAGAGAATTAAGTCTCTTCAATTGACTCCTGGTAAGATCCGATGTAAGGGGCCTATAAGTTGAATAGTCGCTAAGTAATAGAGACATTTTTCTCTCATATTCCTGCCTATTTCGAATAACTACAGCCTTCCCTTTGTCAGCTTTTGAAATAATTAAGTTATTATTATTCTTCAGTGATTTAAATTCAGAATAAGATAGATTAGGACGAGGAGGCTTGTCATTAAAAAGAATTTTCGCATTCAAAACGTAACCTGTTGACTGTTTTTTGGGGTAAGGATCGAATACCTCTGTTTATGTTATGAAAAAAATCCATCAGGGGGTACCTTATTTGGTGCAATGGTGAAATCATGTCCTTTTGATAAAACAAAATGTTCGCTGTGTGTTAGTGGACGGCCGGAAACATTGATGATTTCTTTATCTGTATCACTAACATTAGTACTGGATCTAGGGAGGTTCACCAGTGATTCAAACTTGCACTTTAAAATTATCACGAGAATCATTAAAAACTTTTAGGTAAGCATTCGAAGATATGCACAAAATAGTGTTAAAAGTTTCAGTTGTTAAAACAGATTCTAGAGCGTTTTTGATGTCTGCAATTTCTCTATTTAATAGGGCTAGTGATTTTTTAGCTTCGTACAGCTAATCATTTAAAAGAGACCTACTAGCTTTTAAATAGATCCAATGAGCTCTTAAGGACCTAAAAACTTCTTTTATTTTACAGCAGGTATGAATAACCTGAGCCATCTTACAATGCTTGAGGAACATAATTCTGTTAATGCATTTAGCCTTCTTTACCAATACTTTACCATAGCTAGCACATGGTTTGGAAGTAGACTCTCCGTAAAGTCTCTAAATATGTTTTAATAAGGAAATACCGTGAGCAGACATATGAATTCAAAAATATAACAATAGAGAAACTCACGTAAAATATTATTTAATAGTATAATTTTCACCTGTGTATCGCAGGCATCTTCAATACATTTATAAAGCTAATTGAACAATAACTGACAATTCCAAAGGGCATGGCCTAAGTAGCTAATCTAAGATAACTAAAAAGATCAATAAATTTCCTAACTTAAAAAAAAAAAATAATAATAATAAATATATATATATATATATTGGGTTAGCAAATAAGTTACGTTTGGTTTTTTCAGAGTGGAATGAAACACACATGCCGCGTTCATAAAACTCCTGAGGTTTACTGGTGAAAAACTGATCCAGTTGTCTTTTGACAGCCTCCTCATTAACGAAGGTTTTCCCATTCAGAGAATTCTCCAACAATCTGAATAAGTGGTAATCAGAAGGTGCTAGGTCCAGTGAATATGGAGGATGCGTGAAAACATCCTAGCCAAGACGCAACAATTTACTCTGGGTTGTTAATGATGTGTGGGATCTGGCAGTGTCGTGGTGAAAGAAAACTCCTTTCCGATTTGCCAATTCAGGACGTTTTGTGCTAATTGCACGGGCCAGTCACACTAACTATGAACAATAGATAGTTGAATCATTCGTTCTGCCTGACGGTAACACCTCGCAGTGGACAACACCTTTATAATCCCACCACACAGAGAGCATGATCTTCTTTGGGTGCAACCGCTTTAGAGGTTGTTTGCGTCAGTTCGCTCTTGTGTCCCCATGATCTTTTGTGTACCACATTATCATACATGACCCACTTTTCATCTCCCGTAATTATCCGCTTCAAAAATGGGTTGTTTTCTTGGTGACGTCGCAGTGAATCACAGATGGATATGGAGCAGTCATATTGGCCTCAGTCAATTCATGCGGCACCCAGACATTGAGTTTTCAAACACATCCCAGCTTGTGCAAATGGTTTTCTTCGCTTGTATGGGATATGTTCAGTATTGCAGCAATCTCCCGCACTGTTTGTTATGGATTTTTGTTGACGATATCCTTCACAACACTCGAATCAACCGCGGTCAGGCAACCGGCGTGAGCCGCATCACTGAAGTCGAAATCTCCAGAACGGAATTTGGCAAACCACTTTCAGCATACGCTTTCTATTAAGGCACCATCCCCATATATGCTGCATATTTTTATGGGCCTCCACAGCTTGTTTGCCTTTTTTGAGATAAAAAAGCAAAATATGCCAGTAATGTATGTTATTTTCTTCCATTTCTAAAAATATGTTGCACACACGCAACTGAAGTAGGTTGAAAACAAAAATTCGCTGAAAGGTTATGTGAAATGTCGCCCTTCAACTGCGCAATAGCATTGCGCGGTAGCATAAAGATAACGACAGGCAAAGTGGCGTAAACTTGTACTAACGGATTAACCTTGTACTAACGGAGTTCTGATTTTTTTTTATCCTTGCAGACAACCTCACCACATGTCTCTCTGACAGAATCAATGTTTTCTTCAGAGTTTGCCACTGAATCTCCAAGGTTTGATTCCTGTTCTCAAACTCTTTCATTTTCTTTTCAATAATCTTTCTGTATTTTAGTCTACAGTACACATCTGAGAGCTGCTCAACTTTTATTCGCTTTAAAACTTTCTTACATGTTATTCTTTTCAATATGAAATTCAATTTTATCCTGCTCAAGACTAAATAGTGATCACTTCTAATTTCAAATCCTATGTACACTCTGGTGTCCTGCACCAGGTAGAAAACATCACTATCAACAATAACATAGTCAATGAGACTTTTCTTATTCCTAACCTCTTCTCTCCATGTGAATTTGTGCACATTTTTGTGTTGGAACATGCTGTTAGTAATAACCAGTCCATGTCCTGAGCAGAAATCCAACAGATATTTGCCATTATTATTAGCTTTGCTCTTTTTTTCCAAATTTTCCCAAAATATTTTTGTATGTCTCACAATCATTTCCTACTCTGCTGTTTAGATCCCCAACAAGGACCAACTTTTCCTTTTTCATTGTGTCAGTTGCTTTTTCTAATGCCTCAAAATATTCCTCCAATTCTACCTTAGTAGAAACTTCTGTGGGACCATAGGCACAAATAAGTCTCATTGTCCAGTTCCCCATTCTCATATTTGCCCACATTACTCTACTTGAGACTGACTGCCATTCAAGAAGATTAGCCTCGTATTTAGTGTTGAATACTATGGCTACTCCTTCTTTTCCTTGATTGTCATTGCCTGAATATAACATTTTGTATTTATTGCTCAGAAAGATCTCACCAGTTTTGGTCTTTTTTGTTTCAGTCACCCCTATTATGTCGATCTGGTACTTATCTAATTCCTCAGCTAGCTCCATTTCTTTGCCATTCAGGCTTCTTATGTTGATAGTACCGATCTTTAACTCTGGTGATGTGGAGTTGGGTGTTGTTTTCAGATTTGTTCCAGTAGATAACTTTTCGCTGTTCGCCCTGGTTCCCTGGCGAAAACAACGGGGGGGGCCATGTTTAACCGGGTGACGCCCCAGCTGGCTTGGAATTTTGTCCTGTTGTACCATCATTTTTTATTTTGGTTTAACCAATAAGAATACAATTTGGTTGGTTAAATCCCAAATTGCCAGCCCATCCTCGTTCGTTCTGTATCCAAGTAGATTCCCAACAGGGTGCATCATGAGAAGGTGAGGATTGGACATTAGGTCAGAAGCCATGGTCGGTTCTCCGCATTCCTTTAAAGGCTATGTGGAGGTCTTCTCTCATTTATACAGCTTTGACCCTTAAGCACAACCCTATGATTTACCTGTAAATAACTAATGGCTGGTGTTAATAAATTCAATGGTGTAGATTTCCACTACATTTTTTTCAGTAGCTCAGTTTTAGTTTCATTTGCATATGTTTTTTTTTTTTTTATGTCAAAACAGTGATATATATACTGTCCATATATATATTGACAGTATATATAACAAAAATGAAACCATGTTCAATTATGGTAATGAAAAGAATCAATATTCAAAAATGCTATTGTAATATTTTTCACTTGGTTTACAAAGTATATCATAGACGATTAAATTATATTGTTTTAATCCTTTATCCAAGAATAATATGAATTATCGTCATGTGAATTGTATGGCTTACATATACAACTAAACTAATCTTCATGACTAAGCTAGTCATGAAGGTAATTCACACACAAACTTTGTTTGCTTATTCTTTAGAAATTTGTTATGTATAATAATAACACTATTATAATGCACTCTTTTACATTTGTCTTTAATCGTTTTCCTCTTTTTACTTTCTTCCTTTGCAACCATCAGTTTTTTTCCCTGGTTTTTGTAATTATTCATCCACTACTTTGTTTCTGATTTGTCTCTGATGAGCCGCATGAAACTTCATTTAACTTGCTTTTATTTCTGTGCAAAAGGAACGTAAGTTGTTACTGCTAGTAGATTTCTGCACATTAAAGACAAAAGTACCAGCACTATTTAGATACCTAACTGTTCTATCATTGACCTTAATCCACCTTTTTTTTTGGAAAAAAAAATTATTAATATCATTGTCAGATTTAAAAAAAAATTTCAAAACTATTCTATGCAATATATTTTTTAGCACATGGTGCATTGCTTGTCTATGTTCAGAACGAAAGTGATGATTACAAGAGGAAAACTGTCATAATAAGTGATGTTAATAAACCAGAAAAGCCTATATTTGCTCCTCTCTTATTACACATTCCAGTAAGTACTTAAACTATTATAAATTCATACAGAATTAAATATAATAATGATAGAAGAATTTATATACACTGGCGTCCAAAACCTAAGGACAAACACTATTTCTGAATATTACAATTGCAAATTAAATATTATTCAATAAAATACTACAAGAGCCTGTGTAGCTCAGTGGATGTGGCGTTTGCATACCACGGTGCTTGGCTGCACGAAGGAAGACTTGGTTTCGAGCCTAGTCGGCGACTAGAGGAAGTTTTTCTAAGCCTTTTTTCGACTGGTTCCTGAGTTAGTCGATCTCTGGCACGGGCAAGCGGGTTTTTCCTCCTGTAAACTCAAGAAAATCGACCGTAGAACCCACATTATTTCAGACA
The DNA here is from genome assembly GCF_054136105.1 of Typopeltis vanoorti. Classification (NCBI taxonomy): domain Eukaryota; kingdom Metazoa; phylum Arthropoda; class Arachnida; order Uropygi; family Thelyphonidae; genus Typopeltis; species Typopeltis vanoorti. Next base: position 173,776,416 of record NC_143550.1, read on the forward strand.
TTAAATATATTGTGTTAGGGACCACAAGATGGGGGCACATTTGAGCCGTCTCTCTTCACTGTGTACCGCTTAATTAGTGATAGCCTTGGGCCATCTATCTCTGATTGGTACCAGTGGAGATTGAACTGCCCACTCAGTCTCCAAAAGTTAGATAGGGCTAAATGGCCTTGCCTACTCCCCGTATACGGGAATAAAAAGGCGTTAGCTGATTTTTGATAAAATACTACAAACAGGAGAGATCCCATATGACTGGAGAACTGGAAAGATCATCCCAATATACAAGAAAGGAGCAAAAGAGACAGAAATTACAGACCGATCAATTTACTCCCTCACACCTATAAAATATTCATAAGAATTATACAAAATAGATTAAAAAACACCTACGAAGAAATGATAGGCATAGAACAAGCTGGTTTCCGAGGAAACTATTCAACAATAGACCAAATTTTCGCATTGCACAAACTAGCAGAACTCAGCTGGGAAGACCATAAAGAACTATATTGTTGTTTTGTGGACTTTAAACAAGCTTTCGATAACATCAACAGAGAAATCCTTCTCAAAATTCTACTAGAAAAAGCAACAGACAAATATATAATACAGTTTCTGATAAAATATTACTCTAAGATAAATGCAATAATTAAAAAGGACACACTCACAACAGAACCCATAGAGATCCAAAAAGGAGTAATGCAAGGATGCCCATTATCCCCATGCCTATTCAACATATATCTAGAAGAAGTTGTAAAGAAGGGCAATAGACAATGAGCCTGGAATCAATGTCAATTTAAACATAAATAATATCAAATATGCAGATGATCTTGTCCTTATTGCAAGAACCCCAAATGAACTACAAAAGAAGTTGATAAACAAGCTAAACGAAACCTGTAAAACATATGACATGACAATAAATATACAAAAGACAAAAGTGATGAAAATAGGAACGGAAAACTACCATCTCAGCCACCCTAAACAGAGAACAAGTAGACAACTTCATATATCTTGGATCAAAACTAACAGAAACAATAGATGAACTCAAAACACTCAAACACAGAATAGCGATAGGATGGACCACCATGGGAAAACAGAAAATCTGGAAAACAAACAAGATATCTAAGCAAGCCAAAATCAAATTATATGAATCAATAATTATCCCAACAGTCATCTATGGAGCAGAAGCATGGACAGTTAAGAAAAGAGAGGAGAAAAAACTGCTGGCATTTGAAATGAAATGCTTAAGAAAAAAATAAATAGAACAAGTTGGATAGAAAAGAAAACAAACAGCACAGTCAGACAAGAATTATTGTATAAAAAGACAATAATAGAAAAAATTAGAAAACAACAACTGAGATGGTTTGACCACACTGTACACATGGACGCAGACAGACTTCCTAACATTCTAATCAATACTTTTCCAACTGAAAAAAGAAGATCCGGAAGATCAAGAATTACCTGGTTGAAATTAATAAAGAAAATCTCGGGGTGCAGAACATATAAGAAATCTTAGACGGAAGAGAAGAAATTAAATAAATCAACTTGTGGCAATTTATAACTGTTGATTTAGAGTAGAAAGTGGGTACACATTCAAATTTTTGAATCGTGCACAAAGGGGTCATGTGGTAGCATAGCATTCAACAGGGCAAAAAGGCTGCTGTAAATGAATTGTGTATTTAGTAAGCTTTTAAAGAGCTTTTCATGAAGGAATAAAGTTGCAAACTTGGATCTCTTGATGTCTCAAAGACATCATCTAGATCAGGGGTTCTCAACCTTTTCCAGTGGCGTACAACTATATTTAATTCAAGATAATAGATGTACCAGTAAGGCAGTGGCTCACGTACCACCAGTGGTGCGCGTATCACAGGTTGAGAATCCCTGATCTAGATGATTTCACTTGGGAAGAATTATTGTAAAGCTTGAAGGCTGTAGAATTACTGATATTGCCTGAGTTTTGAATCTCGCGTAGTGTTGTATCCAGGCTCTGGACAGCATTTCAAACCAACGGAATATGTTCCAGATATTCGCTAAGAGGTTGCTCTCACTCTACCACACAGCACGAATACAAATTTTTGGTTATAACAGCAAAACATAATTGCACACCACTGCAGGTCAGCTTGCAAGTTGGCTCCATTCAAGCAGTAGTATGCAGATATCTCGATAAACTATGGCAAGACATCTGGGACAAGTAGGACTATATACCTGAAGTCCTTTATCCACAGCTTATTGTAGAGCATGTTTCAGTGGTGTTGTATCCATAAAAATTGGACAAGACACCAATAGCTAATGTACTCTTTATGGATAAATCGTTTTAGTCTTTCTTTTGATTCTAGACAACACTTGATCTGGTGTGAAAGTGATACTGCTTACCATCTCGAGGATGTTCTCAAAAGGGATAGATATGGCAGTGCTGTGGTCATGGTGTCGGTGTATCCATTATGCAACAAAGTTCTCCAACATCATGTTTGATTGTTCCATAGTGCTGTCACGAAGAATTAATTTTTATGGGTGACAATGCTAACTACATTGTACACACACACACACACACACACACACAAGCAGTAGGGATACTCTGGAGACCAAGGATATTAATTGGATCAAGTGGTCAGTGCACTCCCCAGATCTTAACCCAGAACACATTGGTACGCAATGGGAAGACACCCTGTTGCTCGAAATTCCCTCCAGAAAACATACAAGGACTTATCCTTGCTCCTAAGGAAGAGTGAGCCAGTTTGCCTCAAGATCTCCTGAATCACTTGGTGCTAAGCATGGTACGACATTGGGAGACACACTGAAATGTCTCTTCGCATAGCTATCTGTAAGCACTGCACATTAATTCCTTAACTACATCCTTAGGAAATTTGTGACTTTTGCCTTTGGCAAAAACATATTGTAATTTCATTTGTACAAAATTTATCATAACACATTTTTTGTGTAATATAATTTATTAGTATGCTGACAATAAATTTATGTCCACATTTTGCTGTAGTCATGAATATTTATTCATATATAGGTAAAAATGTAGTTTGTCCTTAGCTTTTTGACAACTAATGTGTGTGTGTGTGTGTATGTAATAAATGAGAAAAATTCCTTTATTATTCCTAATTACATCTGTCATTTGTTTTGTTTAGTGTGTAGATTTTTTTATTAATTTTTTTTTTTTAATTTCTCTCATATTTGAATGTTTTAATATACTAAATCAGTGTTGCTTTGCCAAGAAAGATGTCATTTTTTTTTCATCATCATTAAATTCCTGATATACTCAGGAATTGGGATTAAAAATAAAATACATGTACAGGATATTATGATGAACAGTTTACATCATTAGTGATTTCCTATTGTTAATTTTCTTTCAAATAAATGTGTCATCTGTAAGGACTCCAATATTCTCAAATCTTATATTTTGTTCTTCTAAGGCACTTTAATGTATCAATCCATCCATCCATCCATCCATCCATCTAGATCTTGGTCTTTCTGTAAAACTTTTTACTTTTATGGGAGTCCATAAAAGCAAAAAGTTTTTTTTTACCATTCTCTCCCATTCTGTTTAAGCTAGTTTTTTTTTTTTTTTTTTTTCCTCACATATTCCTGAATGCTAACAATATAAAGTTCCATCCTAATATTAAGATCTCTAATTTTGATATCTGGTTTAATGCCACTTTCCTAATCTTTCTCAGAACTTTCATATATCTGGTTTTCAGTCTTTCATTGTGTTTTATCTCTAACCCATCTCTCAGAATCATAAGTTAAAATTAGTCTGAACACTGTCTTGTATACAGATAGTTTAGTGCTTTCACTAATTTCTCTTGTTGCATATACATTTATTTAGTTAGTTTTCCACCATTTAAACTTTGCTAATTCTGTTGTCTATTTCCATACTTCATTTGCCATTTTCACTAAAAATTATGCCCAAATAGCTGAAAGATTTTACCAGTCCATAGATTTCCGATTTAGGATGCAGTTGTTTTCATTGTTCTTGCCTATTTTTGTATTCTTAATCTTTTTATTGTGATTTTCATAATAAATTTATTACAGCAGTTATTCAGTTTAGTCAGAGACTCCTGCAGACTCATTTATTATTATTGCGTGACACCTCCAAGGAGTCCAAAGACTCATCGAGGGAGGGCACCTACTCTACAACTCTGTCTCGACAACTCATTCCAACAACTACAATGAACTGCAACTACACCAATGGCATCTACTGCCCACCACCACTAGTATTTTCACAAACATCCATGCCCATAGCAGGATTTGAACCCACAACCCTTTTTTGGCTGGAAAGTGGATACGCTGGCCACTCGACCAACCAGACTAGTATTGAATTGAATTAGTTGTATAGTATCATCTGCATAAAGTAAAGTGCTTAGGTTAACATTTTTCAATTTGGATATCTAGTTTAATGCCACTTCCCTTCATAATGTGATCCATCTATTATTATCATAGATAATGATAATAATAATAGACCTCATATAAATAAATAACCTCAATGGATCCTTGACTACTTCCAGCTAGTCAAGTACTCATTGAGAAGGCAGTATATCACCTACATCAGCTGTCATACATCCACTTAAACTCATTCACATCAGATGCACTCATCACTTCAACAGGCAAACTGTTCCACTCATTGCTCTGCGAGAGAAAAATCTAGTTCTTATTTTCTTCTTTACCATGCACAACTTTCATGAATGCCCTGTGTTCTCTGCTCACCTTCCACATAACAAAAAATTTTATCAGATGATATCCCATAACACTTTACCCATTCTGAAGGTTATAGATCTCTAGTATATCACCTCTCGTTTTCCTCTTTACGCAGTGTCTGCAGTCCTCATACTCTCAATCTATCCTCATAATCTAAATTACATAATTCTGATAAAATCCTTGTACCTTGTTGTACCCTTTCTGCAGTTTCTTCTTTCCCCTCCAAACCCAGGAGATCAAATCTGCACACAGTAGCTGAGTTGCGGTCATATCAAAGCCTTGGAGGGGGGGGGGGGGGCAAAAATGAGTTACCTATCTTACATTTCAGTGTTCCTTTCAACCTTGCAATTATTTAAGTTGTATTTGTAAATTTTTCTATGACCTATGAACTGTAAATTTCTGTCCCCCATAACTCTCCAAGATCCTTGACCTCATCAGTTTCTTATGGTATAATTTCGCCAATATGATGATGTGCCATTGGAAAGCTCATCACTCCAAACTGCATAACTTTTGTAATTTTGTAAGCACCGTTGTGATTTGCCCATATTTCCAGCCCTTTCAGATCATTCTGTAAGTGTTGTATGTCAGTAGCATCCCCGATTACCCTGCCTATCTTTGCATCAACAGAAAACATCTGTCAGATCCTTCTCAATGTCACTAATGTATAAATTGGACAACAATGATCCACAGACTGATCTCTGGAGTACATCACTGGTCACCTTAAACCTGACAGATTCACACCCATCATATAATACTTTCTGATATTTGTCCATCAACTTTCCACTTATCGAAGTGAGTAGTTTGTTCCAATCCCATATTCTCCAGTTTATACAACAGCTTTTCATGTGGTTTCCTATCAAATGCCTTAGCAAACCTTAACAGTATCATAGTGTACCCATTTCCTTTATCCAATGCAGCCATAACATTGTTACAAAATACGTATGTTAGCAACAAATTGTTACTACAACATGACCTCCCTTTAGTAAACTCATCTGTTCCTTGTAGAGTATAGCTTGTCTGTCAGTCCATTTCTGTATGTGAATTCTTACCGTTTTCTCTAAAATTTTCACCACCATGCTAGAGATGCTGATAGGTTGGCAATGAGACAGTAGTTTTTATGCTACCTTTGTACACCAGAACTATCGTGCGTTTTTTCCATTCCTGTGGTATCTTTTCTGAGGTGGGACTCAAGTTATACCAACATATTAAAGGCTTAGCCTGTTCATCTGAACATTCCTTTAGCATACATGCTGATATTCCATCTGTTCCTATTGCTGAATTCTTATCCAATTTTTGCAAATGTTCGTCAATTTCGTTCAGATACATTCAGAAACTGCCTCATTTAAGCACTTTTTCAAATCTCTCAATGCATTGTTGATTTTTTTTTCCATTCAGTAACTGATACTTTGGGACCAAAAATAACATTCTCCCGAGTTGGTCATAATTTCTAGTTTTGTAGTTCAGCATGTATTAGATATTAAGTAGAGATAGCATGTATACCCTTCTCTCTCACTGTGATTTTACATTAAACCATCTTCCTTTATTTCCTTCAGGTCCTACTGCTGACTTATAATTCAGATGTACTCTGTATCGCTTAATTTAATGTACAGTTTGTATCCTATAACTGTAGGCTTTCGAACAGTTTATCTCTTGACACCTAGTCACATGCCTTTTCCAGATCTACAAAACTTAAATAAATCCTCATGTTCTCATGATTTCTCAGCTGTTTGTCTTAAAGTGAAAATCTTATCCTGACAATCTCTCTTTGGCCTGAACTCTGCTTTTTTTCTAAAGTTCCCTTCCACAATTTTTCTTAACTTTTTCTGAAGTATGCTTGCTTAAATTTTACCAGGAGTACTTACTATGTAAATTCCTGTGTAATTCTCATTGTTTTATTTCCCTTTATATAGATGGGCACTGTACTCCAGTCATCTAGAATTTGACTCTCTGACAATGCTTTCTGAATATTCAGTGTTGTTCATCTGACAGCAAGAAGATAATGTCCCATAGCTTGCAGTACTATGACATGAATTTTATTGTTGCGTGTGTAATGGACCTAATCCAAGATTAAGGAATTGCACTTCATCATTGTCTTTTTTTTTTTTTAGTTCTATATTTGGGCATTTCAGGTCGAATAACATGTCCTTAAGCTGCCTTTCCACAATTCAGTGGAAAGGTGGCTTTTTCTGCCACCTTTTTTGAGGCAGAAAAAATCCACCAATATTTGGTGGCTTTTTCTGCCTCCGGTATTGGTAAGTGCTCTTGGTTGCATTCCATTTGTTTTACACACTGCTTGACTTTAATTTTTCTCTGTATTGTTTCAGAGCACATGCTTACTTGCCAGGAACTTTCAGTATTCTCTCTTCTTTTTCATGACTGCCTTTTTAATTTCCTGAGTCTATGATGCTCTGATTTTTCTTTCCTTTAGTGTTACACAGTGATCAGCATTCATTTTACACAAATTATGAACTCTACGACTTATAAATAGTTATTTTTAATTTCCCAATGTTTCGATCTTCATTTTAAGGTCATCATCTGGAGTACACACACACACACACACACACATATATATATATATATATATACACACACACACAGAGACAAGCTAAATTACATTTCACATAGTATGCTGAAGAGACAATGATTTGATCAAGTTATTCTACTGGTCTGATCGCTAGTGAAAATAAAATTACAATAAAGAATAACTACATCAAAGCTATGTTCTACTGAAGACAGCATCAGAGAAACATTCTTTCATATAGATATTTTTGTTACAGTAAAAACTGTCTTAATTTAACATGACAATTGTTATATTAGATTTAGGATCCTGGAGTACCAATGGTCCTATTTATAATTAACTCTTAGGGAGAAAGGTTAAGTGGGTAGAATATGTGTCTTCCATATGCTTGGGATTTTTAGACCATCATTATTGTTAAGATTAGGGCGATTGATAAGAATTTCACTGGCCTCCTTAAATTTACGTTCATACCATGTTTTGGTGTGATGTAAACAACAGGTGCTTTTCCAGTCAATTCTATGTAAAGTGTTTAGGGCATGATCAGAAAGACCAGCTTGACCATAGTTATGATATTTAATGTGTCGTTTATGTTCCTTTTTTCTGATAGGAATTGTGTGTCGTATTTCCCCTATATAGGGCAAATTACAGGTGCAATAAAGACTATATACTCCAGGGTGGGCCAGCAGAGGGAGTGGATCCTTGGACGAGTTGAATAAGTTCTTTAATTTTGCAGGAGGATTAAAGGTGTCTTTAAGGTTGTATTTTTGTAGTATTCTGTTTATTTTGTCTGATATCCCTTTAATGTATGGAATGGTTACAGTTTTATTGTAGTCTTGTTTATTTTTGCTTTTAAGTGAGGTCTTGTACAGAATTTTGTTGATAGTATTTTGGCTGTAACATTTTTAGGAAGGTATTGCTGATCTTTAAGTGATTGTTCATTGGAGTAAATCTTCAAAGCTCTGTTTTTTTAGTATATTAATGATGCCTAGTAGTTTTTGTGTTGGGTGGTAGGAGTTTATGTATATATATTGGCCAGTATATGTCGGTTTCCAGTAAACAGTGAAGGAAAGACTGCTGGAAGGAAGATGTGTGACAAGTGTATCTAGAAACTGAAGTGTGTTCTGCTTTTCAATTTCAGTTGTGAATTGTATGCATTTGTGTTGTTTGTTTAGGTGGCTGAGGAAAGTGTCTGTCTGGTGGCTATGGGACCAGGTAGTGAAAACATCATCAACGTATGTAAGCCAGACTTTGGGTTTTAAACAAGAGGAATCTAGAGGGGGTGGTGGTAATGGTGAACCCATGGCTGTGCCTTCTTTTTGGGCTCACCATTATACCCCCCTCCCCCCAATTGCTAACTTTTACATGGAACATTTCGAGCAACGTGCCCATTGAACCTGTAATTTGCCCTATACAGGGAAAACAGGATGCTCAATTCCTATCTGTGGTCAAACTGGTCTTTCTGATCATTCCCGAACACTTTACATAGAATTGACTGGAAAAGCACCTGTTGTTTACATCACAGCAAAACATGGTATGAATGTAAATTTAAGGACGCCTGTGAATTCTTATCAATCACCCTAATCTTAACAATAACGACGGTCTAAAAATCCCAAGCATATATTCTACCCACTTAACCTTTCTCCCTAAGAGTTAATTATAAATAAGACCATAGGTAATCCAGGATCCTAAATCTAATTTAACAATTGTCATGTTAAATTAAGACAATTTTTACTGTAACAAAACTATCTATATGAAAGAATGTTTCTCTGATGCTGTCTTAAATAGAATATAGCTTTGATGTAATTACTTTATTTTATTTCATTTATTTATTGTAACTTTTTATTTTATTTTCACTATAGGTCAGGCCAGTAGAATAATTGTTGATGAAATCATTGTCTCTTCAGCATACTGTTTGAAATGTAATTTACCTTCTCTCTCTCTCTCTGTGTGTGTGTTCCAGATGATGACCTTAATATGAAGGTTGAAACGTTGGGAAATTAATTAATGGTTGTAGAGTCCATAATTTGTGTAAAATGATTTCTATAATTTTTCTATCCTTGCATTCATTCTTACATTTTCTCTGTATTACATAAGATCACAAACTAACTTACTTGCCATAAATTTTTGATATGCTTTCATCTTTTCCAATTTTTAACTTCCTGAATCCAACTTGAAATTATTATTATTCTATGCTTGCAAATTAACTTATCACATTCCTCTCTGGCTGAATCAGTCAGTTTTCTTTAGGGTTCGCCAATAAATCTCCAAGGTTTGGTTCTTGTTTTAAAAATCTTTGTTTTTCTTGAATAATGTTGGTGTATTTAAGTCTACAGTTCACTTCAGATAGCTGTTCAACTTTCATTCATGTCGAAACTTTCTTAAACACCCTTCTTTTCAATGTGAAGTTCAATTTTATCCTGCTCAACACTAAATGGTGATCACTTTCTGTTTCAAATCCTCTCTGTACTTTTGTGTTCTGAACCAGTTGGGAAATATCAGTCATTAATAACATAGTCAATGAGACTTTTCTTTTTCTTTGCTTCTTTCAATATGAATTTGTGCACATTTTTATGTTGGAAAATGGTGTTAGTAATAAATAATCTATGTCATGAGCAGAAATATGGCAGGTACTTACCATTATTATTATAGTTCGCCCACCGTTTGTAGGTCCCTGCATCGTGTCTTTCCAAGAATAGTCGATTCATGCTGAAGGGGAGAAAGAAATGAAGGACGTCTGAATTGGTCGCCAACATGCAAAATCACGTGCTTTTATAGGTAAAATTTTCCAACTGTTGTACAAGCAACATAGTTAACTACAATAATCATAAAAGAGAAGTTAATTTTCTGACCAGTAATAATAAACAACTCATCCCACAATACGGACTGATTATCCTATTATCGGAATGGATTCTCCTTTTTCTGAGATGTGTAGAAGTGTCAAAGGATCTCTAATTGGGCGAACTATAGCTTTGTTCTTTTCTCCAAATTTTCTTAAAACATTCTTATATATCTAGGTAATCATTTCTTACTCTGCTGTTTAGATCCCCACAAAGACCAACTTTTCCTTTTTCGTTGTGTCAGCAGCCTTCTGTAATGCTCTTGAAAAATTTCTCCTCCTCTTCCAGTTAGTAGAACCTGTGTTGGACCATTAGCACAAATAAGTCCCGTTGTCCAGTTCTCCATTGTGATATTAGCCCTCATGACTCTACTTGATATTGCCTACCATTCAAGATGATTATATTTAGTGTTTTATAATTATAACTACTCCTTCTTTTACCTGATTGTTATTTCTTGAGTATAGCATCTTGTATTTCCTACTTAGAAAGATTTCACCTGCTTTTTTTCTAAAATATGTTATTCTAAACTTTTTTTCTTCTAAAATATCTTAATTTGTATAATCTCTGTTATAATCAATGGGGGGGGGGGGTCAAAAATTGCTGATTTTTAAGTATGCTGCTGAAAAACATGCCAATCATCTTGAAGTTCCTGGTATATATACCCTCAGGGGGAAGGGATGTACAAGACATTATTATTTATTATTATTATTATTATTGTTCCGGGAAACTCCAAGGAGTCGGCAGACTCATCGAGGGAGGCCCTAACATCATGTTAAGAACAACTATTCAACATTCACACAGTGTCTATCATATCTTGCCTTGAACTCATTCACGGTCGTAGCACCCACAACAGACTCTGGAAGCTTATTCCACTCATTTACCACTCTCCAAGTAAAGAACCTAGCTCTAACACCCTTGTCAACCACACTCTTGCCCAGCTTCCATGCATGGCCCCTAGTCCTCCCACCACCAGTCATATTTTCAAAAATATCTTCTGGATCAATCTTATAAAAACCCTTCAGTAATTTGAATGTCTCAATCATATCACCCCTCCTTCACCTATCATCCAATTTCTGCAACCCACAAATCTTCAACCTATTCTCATAAGGTTCATTCCACAGACCTGCTATCATCTTGGTCACTCGTCTCTGGACCCTCTCCACTTCCTCCCCATCACGAAGAAACCCTGGTGCTCATAGCTGGGCACAGAAGTCCAGATGGGGTCTTATCAAGGCTCGATACAGAGGAACAACAACTTGTTTGTCTCTGCATGTTAAAGTATTTTTCAGAAGCCAAGTGATTTGGTGAGCTGTTTTAGTTACTTTTGCAATGTGCCCCCTAAACTTCAACTCCCTATCCACCAACACTCCCAAATCCCTGGCCTCATCAATCTCCTGGAGTATGGTTCCACAAATGAGTACACATCCTGTGTACTCATAATTGCTCTACCCAACTTTGCATCATCAGCAAACAAGTGAACACTTCCTCTCAAATCCTTTCCAATATCATTGATGAACAAATTGAAAAGCAGTGGTCCAAGAACAGAGCCCTGTGGCACTCCACTAGTCACAAGACGTCTATTAGACTCCACTCCTGAATAAACCACTCTTTGGTATCTCTCCTTCAACCACCCTCTTATCCATCTCACCAACCCTATATCTATACCCATCTGCTCCAGTGTACTGATTAGGGGTCCATGTGGTATCCTATCAAAGGCCTTGGCAAGGTCCAGTAGTATCACTGTAAACCCATTACCCCTATGCAGTTCAGCCGTCACTGTGTTATAAAATTTGTTATAAAATTTATAAAATTGTACTACATAGAAAAGTTACATCACTAACTTTTGGTCACTAACAATCTGTTATCTCTCAAGGCTCCAACAATTTTGGATCTTTATTTCTGTCATCTGAGACATCTTTTACTCTATCAATCTATCTATATCTTGGTCTTCTTCTGGGTATATTTTCCTGCCAACTAGACAAAGAACGCTTGTTTAGCTAATCTTTTCTCTCCTATTCTGTTTAAAGTAACCATGCCATCTGAAATTTTTAAATAGTCAGTATTAAAACAATAGTTTGTATATTTATTTATCAAACAACCAAATATGTTTAATTTATTTTGTTGTTGACTATCATATATCGGCACCTAATTGACATTATTTAGAAGTGGAAAAAGACAATGTAGTTTTTAAAACCTTTTATCTGCAAAGTCGTGATTTTTTTCTTCTTTTAAAAAATTAATAATTTTTCGAATATTAATATTTGAAAAAAATTATGATGAATAATTAGTATTTGACTCCAGCAGTTATTTGCAGAATATCAGCTGCCATATCTTCCCTTAAACTCATTCATGCTAGATGCACTCACTACCTTGAAAGGCAAACTATACCACTCACTCTCTGCTCTGTGAGATAAAAACCTAGCTCTTACCTCTTTCTTGACCATGAACAAACTTTATAAATCTTAGTGTTCTCCCCACCTTCCTTAATGAAAAATTTCATCAAACTATATCCTATAACACCCATTCAGAAGAATGAGTGTTATAGAAATTTATAGACCTCTATCATATCGCCCCTCTTTCTCCTTTTAACCAGAATCTGTAATCTACATACTTGCAATCTGTCCTCATAATCTAAATACTATAATACCAATATAATCTTTGCAATTCTTCTTTGCACTCTTTCCACTTATCCCCTTGGAACCTGGGAAAGCAAATTTGCTCACAATAGTCCAGGTACAGTCTATCTTATGTAGAAGTAAGTAAACTAAATTAACACATGATGTGTAATGTAATAGACGAAAAATTTAAGCAAATTTTTTTTGTAGGCCAAAACAACACAAATAAAATAAGGCATGTTCACGAGTATATAAATATTTAGCCAAAGCAGCTATTTCAAACATTACCAATTTTTCTGAAGTTTCAAAAGACCTTGCTGTAGCATATTATGAATTTGGTTGGTATTAATTTACTGATAAATGACCACTGGAAAAAACCTTATTATTATACTGAAATGTATATCTCCCATGTTTTGTTTTGTGTTTTTTTTTTTTTGTTACTTTGGTATTGCAGTAATTTCGAAATTTTATTGCATAAAATTAGTGTTTATTTTAACATATTAATGTGTAGAATATTCATTAATGCTTTAATTAATATTATTATTATCTGAGATCTTGTGGGAGGCTATAAATCACCCAAACCAGCTATCATACCTTCTGTTAAATTCATTCACACTAGATGCATTCACTCCCCCCAAGGGCACATTATTCCACTCACTGCTCTCTGGGAGAAAAACCTAGCTCTTACCCCTTTCTTGACTGTGAAACAACTTAACTTCCATGGATGCTCGTGTGTTCTCTCTCCACCTTCCATATAATGAAAATTTTCATCACTTGATATTCTATAACATCCATTCAAGTTTATAGACCTCTGTCATATCACATCACCCCTCTTTCTCCTGTTTACCAGAATCTGCAATCCACATACTGGCAATCTGTCCTCATAATCTGGATATAATCTTTGTAACTCCTTATAAGGCTTATCAAAGCCTTAACCATCAAAAATTTTGTGTAAGAACAAAGGAAATTACATATAATGTAAATTGTGTCTAAGTATACCTCTAGTCAACTAAAATTCCAGACAGATTAAGGAATTAAGTCATGACCTGAGGCCACTGCAAACGCAAAGGTCGACATTACACGGGGGTTTCCCGTCTAAATGCACCAATCAATGAGGGTGACGGGTGCAGAACATCAGGGGACTATGACGTAAGAAAAACGAAGGTCATCGGAACCATATAAATAGCAGTTTACTTCGTCGAGACTGGACTGGCTTGGTTTAGTCTGTTCCTGGAAGTTCGAGTACGTTCCAGAGTGGAGTTTCTGTTCGTGGGGCAGGAAGTCACGTGCAGTTCCGACGAGAGTTCGGACTCATGACTGTATCAAGGGCAACATAAGCTGAGGAGTTTAGAAGAAAGTACGATGATCGTTAACAGCAGCTGAGCTTCATTAGAATCGTAGGTGATGAATCGTTATCTTATTTGGAGACCTGTATTCATGAAGCAAAGGCCAGAAGAACAATGCAACTAAGGCATGTCATATTAGGAGGAACCAGATGCCGAACTTCCAAGCCATAGGAATTAAATTGTCTGCTGATAACAAGGAAGAAGTCTTTCAAATTATGAAAAGGATGTTCAGGTGCAGTGATGAAGTCTAACGGAAACTAGAAGGGATATTCAGCTACAGAAAGAAACTTAGATTGTGACGGTGGTTTGAATTGATGGAATTGTTTTAAAATTAGAGATGCAGGACTTTAGGCCTTGAGCTAACAATTGAATTGATTTACTCTATGTAAGAGAGAGCCTAGCTGAATTGTATAATGAATCTACTTGTTGTAGTCATTCCTTAAGACGGAAGTATTATATGTTGATGGTCTGATTTATGTAAAGTTAAGAAAGGAGGGTAAATTTCTAGACAAGTAGTCCTGCTGAGATTTAGATGATTGTGAGAAATGATCGTATAACTTATATTGACTTGTTAGATATAGTGTACATATTAGATTTAAGTCAAATTAATTTGTGTCAATTGTGTATTTGTTTCTTAGTGATGAATAAATTGTTTTTTTCTCAAAATAACTTGCCTGATGTCTAAGTCCAATGCACTACTCATAAAATCGAACCTATGCATCTTAAAGTAGATATTACCACGACTGCAGAGTAAGAAATATTTGTAATTTGGTATGGAGATAAGTTGGAAAGGAAGGAGCTGTGTGTTCATACTGGGTATTCTATTCTTCAGAGAGAGAGATACTCCTCTTATCCTAGAATTTTGGTGGCACTGCTGACTAACAAACAAATTTTCCAAAATTTAATTTAGAATAAACAACAGTAAATCAGACAAAGAGATTGGCTCCAGCCTGAGTCACTTTCTTTGTTCTTGCACACGTGAGCCTTACTAATTGCGGCCACAAGATAGAGGTAACATAACTGACAAAAACTCTGAAATATAGTGAAAGTTAAGAAGATAAGTTTCAAATGAGAAAACGTAGAATTTTACAAAGGCACAGCCGAACAAGAATTAATTAATAAAAATTAGATTTAACAATAAAACAATGAATTTTAATACTTATAAAGAGGCAAAATATATAATGAAAGTATTTGCTATGGTACTACAAATATCAAGTAGAAACAACGTCTTAAATTATTTTACATATGTATAATTTGTATTGTGGAGCTGATGTTTTAAATGTTAAAGATATCAAGAAATTATATACTTGGTTTTAATCCTTTTCCCAAGGAAGCAAAACAATGTTTTGTACATGAAATATATTCAAGTCTGAGCTGCTTGTATATAGAGGGTAATGACTTCATATCACTTGCCTTAATATGCATCCCATAATGCAAAGCACACTCCCTTTTGGGCTTGTATAAAGCTATGCATAATAGGAAGGGCCACTACCCAGACCAGTTTCGACCTTTATTGAGGTCTCATCACTGAGATCCAGACCTGGGAGAGATACCAAGAACTAATGCAGAAGTCATGCATATCTCATAAACATCTCAAGTAGCCAAAATGTGCTTGACCTTATTAATAAAAAAATCTCTGGATGAGAGAAAGATGTAAAATGATTTTACTGCAGCTAATGTTTGTTGTTGCTTTTCAGACAGATTGTGTGTGGAAGGTGGGGGATGAATAAGCGTAAACAGAATTAGAGACATTCCTTATGTTTAAAGTTATTAGCAACAATCTGAATTTCAATCCAAATGTTAAAGTTATCAGCAATACTTTTCTAAAAAATGGTTACAGCCAAAACACTATTAAGAAAATTCTCTACAAGACCTCAATAAAAAAACAAAGATAAACCAGACTACAATAAAACTATAACCATTCCTTACATTAAAGGGATATCAGATAAAATAAACAGAATACTACAGAAATACAACCTCAGAGCTACCTTTAAACCTCCTGCAAAATTAAAAAGCTTGCTCAACTCATCCAAAGACCCACTCCCTCTGCTGGCCCACCCTGGAGTATACTGTATAATCATACCAAAAAATGGTATGAATGCAAATTTAAGGAAGCCTGTGACATTCTTATCAACCACTCCAATCCGAACATTAATGATGGCCTAAAAATCCCAAGCATATGGAAGGCACATTTTCTACCCAAGAGTTGACTACAAACAGGACTGTAGATAATCCAGAATCCTAAATCTAATATAACAATTGTAATGTTAAAAATAAATCATCATTGTCACTGTAAGAAAACTATCTATAAGAAAGAATGTTTCTCTCATGTTATCTTAAATAGAATATAGCTTTGATGTAGTTTCTAAATAATTAATTTGTAATTTTATCTGTATTTTTTTTCTTTCACTAGAGGTCATGCCAATAGAATAACTGGTGATCAAATCATTGTTTCTTTAACTTGCTGTGTTGAAATGTAACTCAGCTAGTCCTTATATATTTGTATATACTCCCAATGATGATCTTAATATGAAGGTCGAAATTTCGGGATATTAAAATAGTTATTTATAACATGGCTGTAAAGTCCATAATTTCTGAAATGAATGCTGCTGATCACCGTGCAACACTAAAAGAAAGGATTACATCATTACTAACTTCCTATCTACAATTTTTCTCCAAATCAGTCTGTTACCTGTCAAGACCCCAACATTATCAGATCTTATATTTCTATCTTCTAATGCACTTTTTACCGTATCAATCCACCTATATCTTGGTCTTCCTCTGGATCTTTTTCCTGCCAACCTGGCAGAGAACACTTGTTTTGCTAATCTTTCCTCTCACATTCTATTTAAGTGACCATACCACCTGAGATTAGCTCTCCTAACACATTTCTGAATGCTGACAATATCAAGTTCTTTCCTAATATTCTCATTTTTAATATGATATTGCCATTGCTGCCATCTGTTCATGCCCCTAATCTTTTGTCAGGACGGATGCTTGTATCTGCAGTCTCTAGTCTA
This sequence comes from Typopeltis vanoorti, assembly GCF_054136105.1. NCBI lineage: Eukaryota > Metazoa > Arthropoda > Arachnida > Uropygi > Thelyphonidae > Typopeltis > Typopeltis vanoorti. Next base: position 173,793,441 of record NC_143550.1, read on the forward strand.
TGGTCAAGTGTTTTACCTCTAACCCAGCTCTCAGATCTATAAGTTAAAATTGTTCTAAACACTGTCTTGTATACAGCTAATTTAGTGTTTTGGCTAATTTCTCTCTTATTCCATATAAATTTATTCAGTTGACTTCCTACCATACCAGCTTTATTGACTGTTGTCTATTTCCATATTTAATTTACCATCTTCACTAAAAATCGTGCTTAGGTAGCTGAAATGTTTTACTTGTTCTATAGGTTCTCCATTCACAATGCAGGTGATATTTTCAATGCTTCTGCCTATTTTCATTGTCTTTGTTTTGTTATTGCTGACCTTCATACCATATCTATTACAACAGTTATTCAGTTTAGTTAGGGAATCTTGCAGACTTCTAGCTTATTTAGAAGTATAACATCATCTGCATAAAGCAAAGAGCTGTGATTAACACCTCCAATTTTGATATCAGGTTTATTACTTAATACCACTTTCCTTCATAATGTGATACAGATAATGAATAAGAGAGGGGATAATGTACATCGTTGTCTGACACCACATTTAACATTAAACCATCTTTGTTTCCTTCAATTCTAATTGCTGACTTACAACTCAAATTCTTCGGCCAGCTCCATTTCTTTCCATTCAAGGTTCTTATTTTAATAGTACCGATCTTGAACTCTGGTGATGTTGAGTTGAGGTGTGTTTTAGTATTTGTAAAAATGGCCACCTTCTAGGTAGTATGTATTTCTTGAATATTTATACTAGTAAAATACACGTCTTAATTTTTCATAAAACCTAATTTTTGTTATTCAGCTTTTAAGTAAAATTACATAGTTTTTCTGAATGATCATCCATGCTAGAATTATGAATAAGAATAATAAATTAATTCTTAAGTTAAATAATTTTAATATACAAATGTGACATTTTATTGTAATAGTGTACAACATGTTGTTATATTAATAAATTGCCAGATAACATAAAAGTGGCCAGGAAATGAATTTAATTGCTTAGAGCAGAGCCTGCACAACATACGGGCTGCATGCAGCCTGCAATGCTATTTATTTTGGCCCATATGCCTGATTGAATTGTTTAATCATACAGGGGAATATGAAATTAGACCATTTTTTCGTAGCGTTGAATTAAATTTTTAATAAGACTCTGCATGTTTGCATTCATGCGATTAATGTGACAATCATGTTTCTTTCAACTCTACAATAAATTTCATTTGGAGTTATTCCCACTGTCATATTTAATAACAAATTGTTACAATCACTTTGAAGTTTTGTTAGCGCTGGTGTCGCTGCGGGGAAATTCAAAGTTACATCTCCGTGATAACGACTTGATGTCTACGAACGAGTACGAATTGTATTACACAAAGTAGGCTGTGCCTTGACTGGCTTTGGCAGTGTAGTGGTTGGTTGTAGCTGGAGCAATACATTACATAACTGTTATCATAACCTGCATTATTGTGGGTTTTTCATCATTAGTTTTTTGTAATTAATATTGTCAATCTCAACATAATGAGCTTAAGTAAAAAGCGTAAAATAGATTCGGAAATCGAGCATTTAACCCTGAGTGGACAAACAATTTTTTTTTTTATGTTGTTTAAGGACAAAATAGTCTGCATTGTTTGCTGGGAATCTATCACTGTGCCGAAAGAGTACAATCTGAGACGTCATTTTGAATCGAAACATCCTTACATTGGAAAGTTGGATGCAAGTGAAAAGCAAATAAAAGCAAAGTTATTGAAAGTCCTTAGTGGTGAACAATAAGCCTTTTAAAAAAGTGACATCTGCAAATGAAGTTACCACAAAGGTAATCTTAAAAATATCACAAGAAATAGTTTGTGCTGGCAAATCATTTACTGAGGGAGATTTGATAAAAAAGAAAAAAAAAAGTGTCTGATCATTGCCATTTCCGAATTATGTCCTGATAAGAAAAATAATTTTGAAAATATCAGTTTGTCCTGTATGACTAATCAGCACAGGATGACTGATATTGCCGAGGATCTTAAAGATAACCTGTAAAAATCGGCTAGTGAATTTGTTTATTATTCACTTGCTATGGATGAAAGTACTGATGTGAAAGATACTGCACAGCTTTTAATATATGTAAGAGGTGGTAATAAGAATTTTGAGGTGACAGAGGAGTTTGCTGGTTTGTGTTCAATGAAAGGAAGAACAACAGGAAAGGATATCGCAGAAAATGTAAAGATGTGTGAAACTGAAAAACTATCCTTAAATTTCAAGAATTTTAGTAACAGCTTGCACTGATTGGTGTTCCATCTATGTGTGGAAAAAATGTTGGTGCTGTAACGTTTATTGAACAGTATGCAGGCAAACCATTGACAAAATTTCACTGCCTAATGCATCAGCAGGTGTTATGTTCAAAGATTTTGCAGTGTGATCATGTGATTAAAGTAATATTTGCTCTGGTCAACTATATTCGAGCTCGGGGTTTCAAATACAGATTGTTTCAGCCGTTTCTAGAAGAAAATGATGCCGAGTACGGGGATCTACCATACCACACTGATGTACGTTGATTGAGCCGCAGTAAAGTTTTGTCACGCTTTGTCTCTAAAAAATTAAGTAGTTGAATTTTTGGAATCTCAAGAAGATATGGAAAAATTCCCAGAAATAATAGATGAAGAATGGAATCAAGATTTATTTTTCTTGTGTGACATTTTGGGTCACTTGAATGACCTTAACTTACAGCTTCAAGGAAAAAATAAGTTTGTTTATCGGTTAATGTCTCTTATAAAAGCATTCAAAATGAAATTAAGTTTGTTTGAAAATCAACTTGCTAAGGGGGATATGTCACATTTCTTAATTTGTCAACAGAATATTCCATCACAATATCATTCAATGGTGGGTGGAAAATATAAGAAGCACATTACTTCTAAGTGAGAAGTTTCAGAAAAGAATGCCATTGAGTAATGAAGACAATGTCCGCATAAAAGTGATTGAGGATTCATTTTCTGTCGAAGTAGGAAATCTACCTGTTGAACTCTGAATGGAAGTTATTGATCTCCAATGTTCTGAAAACTATTGGGTCAAACATAGGGAGAGTACTTTACATGCATTTATTCTATTCTGGATAAGGATAAATTTAAAAGTTTGTTGGATACTGCCTACCAGGTATTTTGTATATTTGGGAGCACATATACTTGTGAACAAACATTTTCGGTCATGAACTTGAACAAAGTCAAACAGCGTTCATCTTTAAGTTATATCAATTTAGAGGCCATATTAGGAACGGCCACTTCAAACATGACACCAAACTTTGATAAAATAGTGGCAACAAAGAAATGCACTGTGCCATATTGTGACATTCGAGCACTGATATTTCACTGAGAATAAGTGTAATATTCTCAGTCAAATTATTAGTAAACTTTGTGTTTATGTTTAAGTGGTTTTTATTGAGAAATTTTGCAGTTATATCTGTTTGTAAATAATTTTGATTATAATATTAATTGTAACTCTCTAAAAAATTTAAATGTGCGTATGAATTAGTATTTACTGTAGACCTAACAAATATATGCAAGTTTAGCTGCAGTGGACTAGTCTAAGATTCTAAGTCTAAAATGATCTGGCCCTTGGTCAGGTGGACCAAGTTGGGTTTGGCCCTCAAAGACAATAAAGTTGTTCAGGCCTGGCTTAGAGCAAAGTATGACTGATTAACATCAGTCATTTAGCATTGTGTACATTCTAGCAAAAAAAAAAAAAAGATATAGTCTACAGATTTATGAAGCAATTGTAAATACATTCCTGTAGACAGTTTACTGGAATGAGACTGCTGAGAAACAGGATTTATTTCTATTGGTTCTGTAACACACAACTAACATAAATTGGCAGTAAGCATTGGTGTTTCAAATTTGCATTTAATTTCAAATTAATGAACTCAAGTTTGAAAGGGAAGGTGCTTAAGGGTCAAAGCTGTATAACTGAGAGGAGAACTCCACATAGCCTTTAAAGGAATGTGGAGAACCGACCAGGGCTTCTGACCTAATGTCCAATCCTCACCTTCTCGTGGTGCACCCTGTTAGGTATCTACCTGGATACTGAACGAACGAGCATGGGCTGCCAATTTGGGATTTAGCCGACCAAATTGTATTCTTATTGGCTTAAACCACAATATTAAATAATGGTACAACATGATAGAATTTCATGCTGGCTGGGGCGTTGCCCGGTTAAACAAGGCCGCCGTTCTTTTTGCCAGGGAACCAGGGCAAACAACGAAAAGTCAGCTACTGGAACAAATCCTAAAACACACCTCAACTCAATATCAATACAACTGAAGATCGGTACTATCAACATAAGAAGCCTGAATGGCAAAGAAATGAAGCTAGCTGATGAATTAGGTAAGTACCAGATAGACATAATAAGGGTGACTGAAACAAAAAAGACCAAAGCTGGTGAGCTCTTTCTGAGCAATAAATACAAAATGTTGTATTCAGGCAATGACAATCAAGGAAAAGAAGGCGTAGCCACAGCATTCAACACAAATACGAGGCTAATCTTCTTGAATGGCAGCCAATTTCAAGTAGAGTGATGTGGACAAATATGAGAATTGGGGACTGGACAATGAGACTTATTTGTGCCTGTGGTCGCACAGAAGGTTCTACTAAGGGGGAAGTGGAGGAATTTTTTGAGGCTTTAGAAAAAGCAGCTGACACAATGAAAAATGAAAAGTTGGTCCATTCGTTGGAGATCTAAATAGCAGAGTAGGAAATGATTGTGAGACATACAAAAATATTTTGGGAAAATTTGGAGAAAAGAGCAAAGCTAATAATAATGGCAAATACTTGTTGGATTTCTGTTCAGGACATGGACTGGTTATTACTAACACCATGTTCCAACATAAAAATGTGCACAAATTCACATGGAGAGAAGAGGCAAGGAAAATAAGAAAAGTCTCATAGACTATGTTATTGTTGATAGTGATGTTTTCTCCCTGGTGCAGGACACTAGAGTGTACAGAAGATTTGAAATTGGAAGTGATCACCATTTAGTCTTAAGTAGGATAAAAATTGAATTTCATATTGAAAAGAAGAACATGTAAGAAAGTTTCTAAACGAATAACAGTTGAGCAGCTCTCAGATGTGAACTGTAGACTAAAATATACAAACATTATTCAAGAAAAAATGAGAGTTTGAGAACAGGAATCAAACCTTGGAAATTCAATGGCAAGCTCTGAAGGAAACATTGATTGATTCTGGCAAAGAGGCATGTAGTGAGGTCTGCAAGGATAGAAAATCTTCCTGGTGGACACAGGAAGTTAGAGGCAGTGAAGGAAAAGAAGAAAGCGTAACAAAAGTTCCTGGCAAATAAGTCAGCATGTGCTCGTAGAGAATACAGAGACAAATGTAAGAAAGCTAAACACTGTGTAAAACTAGCTAAACAAAAGTCATTGGAAGACTTTGGTAAGAATATTGTAAATAAATATCAAGAAGGTGGCAAGATATTCTGGAGATTGTTGAAGAAGCTCAGAAATGGAGGAAAGAGTGTTGTGAAAGAAATTAGAGATGATAAAGGTGATATGAAAACTGGAGAAAAAGATATCCTTGAAGTATGGAGTAATTATTTCGAAAAATTGCTAAAAATGAAACTAGCAGTGATGAGAGCACAGTGATAAAAGACACTGACCAGGCATGCAATCAGGAATACATATCCATGCTTGAAGCAGAAAAAGCCATCAAAAGTCTGAAATGTGGAAAGGCAGCCATAGTAGATGATATTAGACCAGAAATGCTCAAGTATGGAGGTATAAAGGTTTTACAGTGGCTGCACTGCATAGTTCAGAGGGGCTGGACAGAATTACGAATTCTAGATGATTGGATTGATGTTCTCATAGTACCCATATATAAAAAAGGATATAAAACTGTTTGCGAGAATTACAGAGGTATTTCTCTACTGAGTGTTCCAGGTAAGATTTATTCCAGTATACTTGAGAAACGGTTGAGAAGGATTGTGGAAGAGAAGCTTGGTGAGAACAAGCTGGATTCAGGCCAAATAGAGGCTGTCAGGATGAGATATTCACTTCACGACAAATAGTTGAAAAGTCATGGGAATATAACAAAGATCTGTGTTTAAGTTTTGTCAATCTGGAAAAGGCATATGACAAGGTGCCAAGAGAGAAGATATTTAAAACTCTACAGTCATATGGTGTAAATGGATCATTATATCAAGCAATACTTAGTCTTTATTTGAGTTGTAAGTCAGCAGTTAGAATTGAAGTACAGGGAGATGGTTTAATGTTCAATCTGGTGTCAGACAAGAATGTACATTGTCAACTCTTATTCATTATCTATATGGATTACATTATGAAGGAAAGTGGTATTAAACCTGATATCAAAATTGAAGATGTTAATGTCAGCTCCTTGCTTTATGCAGATGATGTTATACTTCTAAATAAATCTGCTACAAGTCTGCAAGATTCCCTGACTAAATTGAATAACTGTTGTGATAGATATGGTATGAACGTCAGCAATAACAAAACAAAGATAATGAAAATAGGCAGAAAATAATTGAAAATATCAGCTGCATTGTAAATGGAGAACCTATAGAACAAGTAAAACATTTCAGCTACTTAGGCACAATTTTTAGTGAAGATGGTAAATTAAATATAGAAATAGACAACAGAATCAACGAAGCTGGTATGGTAGGAAGCCAACTGAATAATTTTATATGGAATAAGAGAGAAATTAGTCAAAACACTAAATTAGCTGAATACAAGAAAGTGTTCAAACCAATTTTAACTTATAGATCTGAGCTGGGTCAGAAGTAAAACACTTGACCAAAGACTAGAGGCTGCAAATATGCGAGTCCTGAGAAAGATTAGGTACATGAACTGATGGCATCAATGGCTATATCATGTTAAAAACGAGTATATTAGGAAAGAACTTGCCATTGTCAGCATCCAGGAATGCATTAGCAGAGCAAATCTCAGGTGGTATGGTCACTTAAACAGAATGGGTGAGGAAAGATTAGTCAAACAAGTGTTCTCTGCCAGGTTGGCAGGAAAAAGACCCAGATGAAGACCAAGATATAGGTGGATTGATACGGTAAAAGTGCATTTGAAGATAGATATATAAATATAAGATCTGACATTGTTGTAACTTTGACAGGTAACAGATTGATTTGGCAGAAAATTGTAGGTGGGAAGTTAGTAATGATGTAAGTTTTTCCTGTAGTAGTATCATATCCTGTACACCCCTTGAGGGTAAATGATGGGAATTTGATGATGATGATGGAGTTTAAAAGGAATAACAGCCAGATTTGTAACATACAGCAGTCAAGGTATGCACTATGAAATTTCTTCACACAGCATAGCACATGAATGGCAAAAATAGACCATAAATATAAATAGTTGTAATCTTTGTTCTTGCTAAATTTAGAAAGTCGGAATAAACATTGATATTAAGCGCCTCCGTAGTGTAATTGGAAGAACGATGGCACATTGCGCCCTTCGATTGGAATAGGCCTAAGTTTGATTCTCTTCACGATGGGAGGAATCTTTATCTGGACGATTTCAATCGAAGGTGAGTTAGCCGATCTCATACGGAGGTAGCAGGGTTTTTTCTCCCGGAAACTCGGGTTTTTCATCCCGCATACAGACAAATCAGCCCTTCAGAACACACACAATTTACAGACAAAAAAATACTAGTTGTGGTGGGCGATAGATGGTGTTGATGGAGATGATTCGTAGTAGAAGTTTGATGTAGTGGTTGAGACAGTTGTAGGTATCCTCCCATGATGAGTCTTCGGACTCCTTGGAGGTGTCAGGAATAATAATAATAATAATAATAATATTTCTTAGCCAACTAAAAGCAAACTTGAGTCTCCACTGTAAAATAGTTTTACAGTGGAGACTTGAGTCTCCATTGTAAAATAGTTGATTTTAAATTTAAGCTTACTAAACTCAAACAAGAGACCACATTTATAAATCATGAATGCGTCATTAGGATATCTTTCTAAAGAAAATGTGATGAATTCGTTTAAGGCAGTATACTTTTATTTTAACCAACAATGTTATATTTTTTCCATTATGTTACTGCTATATTTGCAGTTGATTATACTTCTACATATCTAATAAAAAAAAATCTGGTGTTAAGAAAATAAAAGGAAGAATGTGATTAAATTCAGCTGACTGCACAGGAGCACTAATGTATAGAGAGAAAGTACAATTTCAGAGGTCAGTTGACCTGAGGTTCAAATCTTTGAAGGACTGCTGTTTTGGAAGTTGGATAAATGGTAGATTACTGTATATGTGGAATTGAAATCCTGGGTGTCATTGGTCATTGTATCTTTGGGTGTAGAATTGTAAGATAGGCTATAAATACCTTTTTTTTTTTTAAATAACTAATTTGAAGAAATTTTGTGTGTGTGTGTGTATGTATATATATATATATATATATTTTTTTTTTTTTTTGTTTGTTTGTTTGTTTTAGAATGAGAATAGCTTAGCTCTCAATCCAATAAAAGATATCCTCTTCTGGATAGAAGATAAGAAAATTTTAAAACAACAGCTCTTGGAAGGAGAACCAAAAGTTCTTGTTCACTTAGGTAAGTAGTTTTAGGTTTTAATTTTGTTTCCATCTTTATGCCATTTTCTCTATATTATGAATTCCAACAAAAGCGGGGATTTACAAGGTCATACTGAAAATTTAATGGAATGAGGAGAGCCCAGAGGTATGAATTGAATGATTTTTTTTTAATGACTTTCATATCAGTATATTTTATATATTTTCATATTGCTCTTGCAAGTAAAGTAACCAACATGGATGGCAAAATTCTAGATATTTTGCCATCAGGGAGGAAGACATTTAACTCTTAAATTTTGTCTGGTGAAGATATGTTGATGTATTTTGAGAAAAATTGTCATAGGAAGTTAGTAATAATGTGAACTTATCATGTAATACTATCATAGCATCTTATACATTCCTTGAAAAGTAAGTTATCAGAAATGTAGAATTATGATGATATGTTTTTCATTTTACCACATAGTCCAAACACACCGAATACTTCCTTCCTCCATTTGACAATTAGCATCCTATAATCCAGTAATAGGGGAAAAAAAAAAAAAATAAATAAATAAATAAATAGTCTGGTTTGTCCAGGTTTTTAACATTTCTTCCTAATGGAAGACACATTAATAGTTAATAGACACAATGTACAGCAAACTGACTCATACTAGCAGAGATCTTCAGACCTTTCCATGACCCCCCCCCCCCCCACCTCTCGGTAATATTTTATTATAAAAGTCTATTGAGCCTTATTTAATGGTTGCAGTTCTAACAGAATGAACAAAATACTTGATCTTCTCACTAATCTACAACCCTTACAATATACAGATTATAGTGATATCTTATACTATTACAAGATATCTTCAGACTATTACTTCAGACTCCTGAGGGAGGCCACACATCACAACATCTGTCATACCTTTTCTAGAATATATTCATGCTATCTGCACTCACCACATCCAAAGGCAAACCATATTCCATTTCAGTCACACACTATTCTGTGAGAGAAAAATCTAGCTCCCAGTTCTTTGACTACATTTACAGCAATCCCTCGATTAATGTGTTCTTTAAAACAGGCGCATTAATCGAAAATGCACTAATATACCTATGGGAAAATGTATAATTTGTTCCTCAGATTTCTTTTGTGACCTTTAATTTTTTTTATAAAAGAATTAGGGTATGTCTCAGGGCCTAGTTAAAGGAAAACCATGAAGCTGAAAGACGATAAAACATATTCAGAATATAAATTTATTATTCTGCTTCTTAACAAAGAATTGAGCTAATGTTGTTTGGCAGGCATTCTGTTTCTTTTTTTCATACAACTGACAGTATTGCCCTATTGCCACTTCTGCAAATTTTACTGGTTCTCTCTTCACCAGGGTCAGTCTCTAAGCATTGCTGCTTAAAAACTTTGATTGTACAAAAACTATTTTAAAATTGTTTCTGTGAAACCTCATTGGGCTTGTCAGTGATTAAATTTTCTTCATATTCTTCAGGATCTTCCCGCTGTGCATCTAAATTTAGCAGGTCGGAATCACTCAACTTCTCACAATGAGATTTAATTAATTAAATTAATTTGAAAAGCCTCTAAAATCATTTGCACAATGTGGAAGAATGTGCTACCAAACAGCTTGCATGTTTGGTAGCACATAGGTTATAAAGTCGCAAAGTAGATCATTCTACTTTGCGACTTTATAACCAGGCTGAGATTTCTCTGATTTGACTAGAAAAGTCTTGGAAGGGATTCACTTCTAAAAAAAAAAGCCAGTTTCATTGACATTAAATATTTGTTGATCACAATAGTCCCCTTCTTACATAATTTTCTTCAAAATCTCTGAATATCTTCTTATCTGCACTTGCAGCTCTGCCTGTGATTAGAACATTATGTAGGCTATTTCTCTTTTTGAAACACTCAAATCACCCAGCACTAACGTTGAATTCTTCTTTTCCATCATTGATAGCCCTTTTCTTCCAAAGGTTACAAAGAGACAATGCTTTTGATTTAATAAGGTCAGGGCTTAGCAGTCCGCTCGGTTAGCCTAGTGCAGTGTTTCTCAAACTTCAGACATCCAAGTACCCCTTCTTAAATTTTCATTATTACCAAGTACCCTCTTATCAAAATAATAATAAATAAATAAAACATATTTCGTTGTAAATGTCTATTTTATTTGATATAAGATGTACATGTAAACAAAAAATGATTTATTTTAATAGAACAAACTTTATAAAGACATAAATTTTTATAAATTTAGTTTCATCCTGGGGTGCTTAAGGGTCAAAGCTGTATAACTGATAGGAGACCTACACATAGCCTTTAAAGGAATGCAGAGAACCGACCAGAGCTTCTGACCTAATGTCCAATCCTCACCTTCTCCTGGTGCACCCTGTTGGGTATCTACTTGGATACTGAATGAACGAGGATGGGCTGGCAATTTGGGATTTAACCGACCAAATTGTATTCTTATTGGTTAAACCAAACTAAAAAATGATGGTGCAACATGACAAAATTTCATGCCAGCTGAGGCGTTGCCCGGTTAAACAAGGCCTCCGTTGTTTTCACCAGGGAACCAGGGCAAACGGCGACAAGTCAGCTACTGGAATAAATCTGAAAACACACCCAACTCAACATTGCCAGAGTTAAAGATCGGTACTATCAACATAAGAAGCCTGAATGGCAAAGAAATGAAGCTAGCTGATGAATTAGGTAAGTACCAGATGGACATAATAAGGGTGACTGAAACAAAAAAGACCAAAGCTGGTGAGCTCTTTCTGAGCAATAAATACAAAATGTTATATTCAGGCAATGACAATCAAGGAAAAGAAGGAGTAGCCATAGTATTCAACACTAAATACGAGGCTAATCTTCTTGAATGGCAGGCAATTTCAAGTAGAGTGATGTGGGCAAATATGAGAATTGGGAACTGGACAATGAGACTTATTTGTGCCTGTGGTCCCACAGAAGGTTCTACTAAGGGGGAAGTGGAGGAATTTTTTGAGGCTTTAGAAAAAGCAACTGACACAATGAAAAATGACAAGTTGGTCATTTTGTTGGGGATCTGAATAGCAGAGTAGGAAATGATTGTGAGACATACAAAAATATTTTGGGAAAATTTGGAGAAAAGAGCAAAGCTAATAATAATGGCAAATATCTGTTGAATTTCTGCTCAGGACATGTACTGGTTATTACTAACAGCATGTTCCAACATAAAAATGTGCACAAATTCACATGGAGAGAAGAGGCAAGGAATAAGAAAAGTCTCATAGACTATGTTATTGTTGATAGTGATGTTTTCTCCCTGGTGCAGGACACTAGAGTGTACAGAAGATTTGAAATTTGAAGTGATCAGTATTTAGTTTTGAGCAGGATAAAAGTGAAGTTCATATTGAAAAGAATACCATGTAAGAAAGTTTTACAGCGAATAAAACTTGAGCAGCTCTCAGATGTGAACTGTGGACAATAATCAAATCTTGGATATTCAGTGGCAAACTCTGAAGAAAGCCCTGATTGATTCAGCTAGAGATGCATGTGGTGAAGTTGTCTGCAAGGACCGAAAAATTATAACTCCATGGTGAACACAGGAAGTTAAAGAGGCAGTGAAGGAAAAGAAGAAAGCATTTCAAAAGTTCCTGGCAAATAAGTCAGCTTGTGCTTTTAGAGAATACAGAGACAAATGCAAGAATGCTGAACACTGTGTAAAACTAGCTAAACAAAAAGTCATGAGAGGACGTTGGCAAGAATATAGAAAATAAATATCAAGAAGGTGGCAAAATATTCTGGAGGTTGTTGATGAAGCTAAGGAATGGAGGAAAGACTGCTGTAAAAGGAGTTAGAGATGATAAAGGTGACATGAAAATGGGAATAAAAGATATCCTTGAAGTATGGAGTAATTACTTTGAAAAACTGCTAATTGAAACAAGCAATGATGACAGCACAGTGGTAAAAAACACTGACCAGGCTGCAGTCAGGAATACATATCCATACTTGAAGTAGAAAAAGCCATCAAAGGCTTGAAATGTTGAAAGGCAGCAGGAGTAGATGGTATTCGACCAGAAATGCTGAAGTATGATGGTATAAGAGTCTTACAGTGGCTGCACTGTATAGTTTAGAAAGCCTGGACAGAGGGACGAATTCCCGATGATTGGAGTAGAGCTCTCATAGTACCCATATATAAAAAGGGAAATAAAACTGAATGTGAGAATTACAGAGGTATTTCCCTACTGAGTGTTCCTGGCAAGAACTATGCAAGTATACTTGAGAAATGATTGAGAAGAATTGTGGAACAAAAGCTTGTTGAAGAACAAGCTGGATTCAGGCCAAATAGAGGCTGTCAGGATCAGATCTTCACTTTACGACAAATAGTCGAGAAAACATGGGAATATAACAAAGATCTGTATTTAAGTTTTGTTGATTTGGAAAAGGCATATGACAAGGTGCCAAGAGAGAAGCTATTCAATATGCTACATTTATATGGTGTCAATGGGGCATTATATCAAGCAATACTTAGTCTTTATTCGAGTTGTTAGTCAGCAGTTAGAATTGAAGGAAGTACAGGAAGATGGTTTAATGTTAAATCTGGTGTGAGACAAGGATGTACATTATCCCTTCTGTTATTCAATATCTGTATGGATCACTTTATTTAGGAAAGTGGTAATAAATATGATATCAAAATTGGAGATGTTAATGTTCACCTCTTTGCTTTATGCAGACAATGTTATACTTATACAAATAAATAACGGAAAAACTCACGTAGAAATATTATTTAATAGTATAATTTTCGCCTGTGTGTCACAGGCATCTTCAGTACAATTAGGCACAAAAATTAAACACTAACTGACAATTCCAAAAAGCGCCACCTAAGTAGCTGGTGTAAGATAACAAAAAAGGTCAATAACTTTCCTAAAAAAAAAAAAAAAAAAAAATTTAATACAATAAAAAGTTAGGAAAGATTAGCTGATTTGTAAAGTACTATCTCCCATAAAGGGGATAGACGTAAGCCATCGGATCTGTTTAAGTTAGGAAAATGAAGTAGAGTTTCACATGCTTCTTTATAAAGGCGTTCCATGAGAAACTGACTTTTGTGAAGAACTCTTGTCTTTCTCCAATGAACTCTGTGTCTAGTGAAGATGGCATGTTCTGCAAGTCCAGACTTTTCAGGTTTAAAGTATTCAATATAAGATTGGTGTTCTTCTAGCCGAATGGAGGCAGATCTTCCCGTTTGTCCGAAATAACATAATCCACAAGAGCACGGAATCTGGTAGACACCTGGATGATTAAGATGTGGAAGCTTGTCCTTTGGAGAAGCGAGAAAGGTGGAGATTTTTCTAAACGGTCAAAAGGCAACAAAAATATTCAGTGGTTTTAAAATTTTTGCTATACGTTCACTGATGCCTTGTATATAAGGGATGGTAATGCGCGTTATTTCCTCTGTGTTTGAAGAGGGAGACATATTAAATCTACTCAAAGTTCTTTTAATGAAGCAATTCTTATAGCCATTAGATAGAAAGGAAGAAGTTATATATCGTATTTCTTTCTGTAAAAGATCGTCTGTAGAACAAAAGGAGTGGGCCCGATGAACCAGTGTTTTAATAGTTCCTGCCTTTTGACTAGGATGGTGATGAGATTCCGCATGGATATAGTGGCCTGTATGAGTCTTCTTTCTATAAACTGAGAAATGTAGGTTACCATCTGGTTGGCGAAGAATTAGAAGATCTAAAAAGGCTAACTGCTTATTTGATTCTACTTCTAGGGTAAACTTGATCCTAGGATGAAATGCGTTTAACTTATTGAGAAATTGTTGAAGTTCATCAGAAGAGCCATTCCATACAGCAAAAATGTCATCGACATATCTGAACCAATGAGTAGGTCTGGGAGAAATATTGTCAAAGATACGTTGTTCAAAATGTTCCATAAAGAAATTAGAGATAGCAGGAGAGAGAGGATTACCCATTGCTGTTCCTTCAATTTGTTGATACAACTTATTTTTAAAAGAAAAATAACCAGAATTTATTACAAAATCAAATAAGTTTACAATGTCTGAAGGAAATTCCTGTTGTAGTAATTCAATACTTTCCGAAAGAGGCACATTTGTAAATAAAGAAACAACATCTAAACTGATCATGATATCAGAAACGTCCAAATGAAGATCTGAAATTTTATTTTTAAAATCCAATGTATTTTTTATATAAGTATCAGTTCTTCTAGTTGAAGAGGAGAGTAAATTAGATAAAAATTTTGAGATTTTGTAAGTTGGGCAACCTATACAATCTACGACTGGTCTTAACGGAATGCCTGGTTTATGAACTTTTGGAAGACCATACAATCTAGGTGTACGACCGAAGAAGGTTTTAAGTTTTTTCTTTTGATCTTCATTCCATGTAGATACATTATCTATAAGAGAATTAAGTCTCTTCAATTGACTCCGGGTAGGATCCGATGTAAGAGGCCTATAAGTTGAATAGTCGCGAAGTAAAAGAGACATTTTTCTCTCATATTCCTTCCTATCTTGAATCACTACAGCCTTCCCCTTATCAGCTTTCGTAATTATTAAATTATTGTTATTCTTCAGTGATTTCAATGCTTTAAATTCAGAGTAAGAAAGATTAGGACCAGGAGGCTTGGCATGAAAAAGAATTTGTGCACATTCAAAACGTAATCTGTTGGCTGTTTTTTGGGGTAAGGATCGAATACCCCTGTCTATGTTATGAAAAAAATCCATAATAGGCACCTTATTCGGCGTAACAGCGAAATCATATCCTTTTGATAAAACAAAACGTTCACAGTCTGTTAGTGGACGTCCGGAAACATTTATGACTACTTTATCTATATCAATAGTATTATTACTGGATCTAGGTAAGCTGACTAGTGATTCAAATTTGCGTTTCAGCTTGTCACGAGAATCATTGAAAACCTTTAAGTAAGAACTCGAAGATATGCGCATTACAGTAATAAAAGTTTCAACAGTTAAATTAGATTCCAGAGCAATTTTTATATCCATAATTTCTCTATTTAAGATGGCAAGAGATTTTTTAGCTTCGTGTAGCTGAATATTTAAAAGAGACTTACTAGCTTTGAAGTAGATCCGATGAGCTTTTGGGGACCTAAAAACTTCTTTTATTTTACAACAGGTTGGAATAACCTGGGCCATTAGATAGAAAGTATTGAATTACTTTCGGAAAGTATTGAATTACTACAACAGGAATTTCCTTCAGACATTTTAAACTTATTTGATTTTGTAATAAATTCTGGTTATTTTTCTTTTAAAAATAAGTTGTATCAACAAATTGAAGGAACAGCAATGGGTAATCCTCTCTCTCCTGCTATCTCTAATTTCTTTATGGAACATTTTGAACAACGTATCTTTGACAATATTTCTCCCAGACCTACTCATTGGTTCAGATATGTCGATGACATTTTTGCTGTATGGAATGGCTCTTCTGATGAACTTCAACAATTTCTCAATAAGTTAAACGCATTTCATCCTAGGATCAAGTTTACCCTAGAAGTAGAATCAAATAAGCAGTTAGCCTTTTTAGATCTTCTAATTCTTCGCCAACCAGATGGTAACCTACATTTCTCAGTTTATAGAAAGAAGACTCATACAGGCCACTATATCCATGCGGAATCTCATCACCATCCTAGTGAAAAGGCAGGAACTATTAAAACACTGGTTCATCGGGCCCACTCCTTTTGTTCTACAGACGATCTTTTACAGAAAGAAATACGATATATAACTTCTTCCTTTCTATCTAATGGCTATAAGAATTGCTTCATTAAAAGAACTTTGAGTAGATTTAATATGTCTCCCTCTTCAAACACAGAGGAAATAACGCGCATTACCATCCCTTATATACAAGGCATCAGTGAACGTATAGCAAAAATTTTAAAACCACTGAATATTTTTGTTGCCTTTTGACCGTTTAGAAAAATCTCCACCTTTCTCGCTTCTCCAAAGGACAAGCTTCCACATCTTAATCATCCAGGTGTCTACCAGATTCCGTGCTCTTGTGGATTATGTTATTTCGGACAAACGGGAAGATCTGCCTCCATTCGGCTAGAAGAACACCAATCTTATATTGAATACTTTAAACCTGAAAAGTCTGGACTTGCAGAACATGCCATCTTCACTAGACACAGAGTTCATTGGAGAAAGACGAGAGTTCTTCACAAAAGTCAGTTTCTCATGGAACGCCTTTATAAAGAAGCATGTGAAACTCTACTTCATTTTCCTAACTTAAACAGATCCGATGGCTTACGTCTATCCCCTTTATGGGAGATAGTACTTTACAAATCAGCTAATCTTTCCTAACTTTTTATTGTATTAAATTTTTTTTTTTTTTTTTTTTTTTAGGAAAGTTATTGACCTTTTTAGTTATCTTACACCAGCTACTTAGTTGGCGCTTTTTGGAATTGTCAGTTAGTGTTTAATTTTTGTGCCTAATTGTACTGAAGATGCCTGTGACACACAGGCGAAAATTATACTATTAAATAATATTTCTACGTGAGTTTTTCCATTATTTACTTGTATAGTTATGTCTACTCACGGTTTACCTCTTTTAAAACTTAATGTTATACTTCTAAATAAGTCCGCTACAAGTCTGCAAGATTCTCTGTCTAAATTGAATAACTGTTGTAATAGATATGGTATGAAGGTCAGCAATAAAAAGACAAAGACAATGAAAATAGGCAGAATCATTGAAAATGTCAACTGTGTTGTGAATGGAGAACCTGTGGAACAAGTAAAACATTTAGCTACTTAGTCATCACTTTTAGTGAAGATGGTAAATTAAATATAGAAATAGACAACAGAATCTGCAAAGCTGGTATGGTGGGAAGTCAATTGAATGAATTCATATGGAATGAGAGAGAAATTAGTCGGAACACTAAATTAGCTGTATACAAGACAGTGTTCAAACCAGTTTTAACTTATGGATCTGAGAGCTGTGTCAGAAGTAAAACACTTGACCAAAGACTAGAGACTGCAGATATGAGAGTCTTGAGAAAGATTATAGGCATGAAGAGGTGGCATCAATGGTAATATCATATTGAAAACGAGGATATTAGGAGACATTGTCAGTGTCCAGGAATGCGTTAGCAGAGCTAATCTAAGATGGCAAGGTCACTTAAACAGAATGGGCGAAGAAAGATTAGCAAAACAAGTGTTCTCTGCCAGGTTAGCAGCAAAATGACCCAGAGGAAGATCAAGATATAGGTGGATTGATAAGGTACAAAGTGCCCTAGACGACAGAATTATCATCATGAAATTCCTGTCATGTACCCTCAATGGGTGTACAGGATATGATAGTACTACATGAAAAAATTATATCATTAATAACTTCCTATCTATAATTTTCCTCCAAATCAGTCTGTTACTTGTCACGACTCCAACATTATTAGATCTTATATTTCTATCGTCTAAGGCATTTTGTACCGTATCAATCCACCTATATCTTGGTCTTCCTCTGGGTCGTTTTCCTGCCAACCTGGCAGAGAACACTTGTTTTGTTAATCTTTTCTCTCCCATTATATTTAAGTGACCATACCATCTGAGATTAGCTCTGCTAACGCATTCCTGGATGCTGACAATGTCAAGTTCTTTCCTAATATCCTCGTTTTTAATATGATATTGCCATTGATGCCATCTGTTCACGCCTCTAATCTTTCTCAGGACTCTCATATCTGCGGTCTCTATTCTTTGATCAAGTGTTTTACTTCTGACCCAGCTCTCAGATCCATAAGTTAAAACTGGTTTGAACACTGTCTTGTATACAGCTAATTTAGTGTTCTGACTAATTTCTCTCTTATTCCATATGAATTTATTCAATTGGCTTCCCACCATACCAGCTTTGCTGATTCTGTTGTCTATTTCTTTATTTAATTTACCATCTTCAGTAAAAATCGTGCCTAAGTAGCTGAAATGTTTTACTTGTTCCACAGGTTCTCCATTCACAGCACAGTTGACATTTTCAATGATTCTGCCTATTTTCATTGTCTTTGTCTTTTTATTGCTGACCTTCATACCATATCTATTGCAACAGCTATTCAATTTAGTCAGAGAATCTTGCAGACTTGTAGCGGATTTATTTAGAAGTATAACATCATCCGCATAAAGCAAAGAGCTGACATTAACATCTCCGATTCTAATATCAGGTTTAATACCACTTTCCTTCATAATGTGATCCATATAGATAATGAATAACAGAGGGGATAATGTACATCCTTGTCTCACACCAGATTTAACATTAAACCATCTTCCTGTACTTGCTTCAATTCTAACTGCTGACTTACAACTCAAATAAAGACTAAGTATTGCTTGATATAATGCCCCATTGACACTATATAACTGCCGCATATTGAATAGCTTCTCTCTTTGCACCTTGTCATATGCCTTTTCCAAATCGACATAACTTAAATACAGATCTCTGTTATATTCCCATTCTTTCTCGACTATTTGTCGTAAAGTGAAGATCTGATCCTGACAGCCTCTATTTGGCCTGAATCCAGCTTGTTCTTCACCAAGCTTTTCTTCCACAATTCTTCTCAACCGTTTCTCAAGTATACTTGCATAGATCTTGCCAGGAACATTCAGTAGGGAAATACCTCTGTAATTCTCACATTCAGTTTTATTTCCCTTTTTATATATGGGTACTGTGAGAGCTCTACTCCAATCATCGGGAATTCGTCCCTCTGTCCAGGCTTTCTGAACTATGCAGTGCAGCCACTGTAAGACTTTTATACCACCATACTTCAGCATTTCTGGTTGAATATCATCTGCTCCTGCTTTTTTTCCACCTTTCAAGCCTTTCATGGCTTTTTCTACTTCAAGTATGGATATGTATTCCTGAATGCATGCCTGGACAGTGTTTTTTACCACCGTGCTGTCATCACTGCTTGTTTCATTTAGCAGTTTTTCAAAGTACTTACTCCATACTTCAAGGATATCTTTTTCTCCTGTTTTCATGTCACCTTTGTCATCTCTAATTCCTTTTATGGCACTCTTTCCTCCATTCCTAAGCTTCTTCAACAACCTCCAGAATATTTTGCCACCTTCTTGATATTTATTTTCTATATTCTTGCCAAAGTCCTCCCATGACTTTTGTTTAGCTAGTTTTACATATTGTTTAGCTTTCTTACATTTGTCTCTGTATTCTGTAAGAGTAAAAGCTGACTTATTTGCAAGGAACTTTTCATATGCTTTCTTCTTTTCCTTCACTGCCTCTTTAACTTCCTGTGTCCACCAGGGAGTTCTTATTTTTTTATCCTTGCACGCAACCTCACCACATGCCTTTCTGGCAGAATCAATCAATGTTTTCTTCAGAGTTTGCCACTGAATCTCCAAGGTTTGATTCCTGTTCTCAAACTCTTTCATTTTCTTTTCAATAATCTTTCTGTATTTTGGTCTACAGTTCACATCTGAGAGCAGCTCAACTTTTATTCGCTTTAAAACTTTCTTACATGTTATTCTTTTCAATATGAAATTCAATTTTATCCTGCTCAAGACTAAAGAGTGATCACTTCCAATTTCAAATCCTTGTACACTCTGGTGCCCTGCACCAGGGAGAAAACATCACTATCAACAATAACATAGTCAATGAGAGTTTTCTTATTCCTAGCCTCTTCTCTCCATGTGAATTTGTGCACAATTTTATGTTGGAACATGGTGTTAGTAATAACCAGTCCATGTCCTGAGCCGAAATGCAACAAGTATTTGCCATTATTATTAGCTTTGCTCTTTTCTCCAAATTTTCCCAAAATATTTTTGTATGTCTCACAATCATTTCCTACTCTGCTATTTAGATCTCCAACAAAATTACCAACTTGTCATTTTTCATTGTGTGAGTTGCTTTTTCTAAAGCATCAAAAAATTCCTCCACTTCTACCTTAGTAAAACCTTCTGTGGGACCACAGGCACAAATAAGTCTCATTGTCCAGTTCCCCATTCTCATATTTGCCCACATTACTCTACTGACTTCCATTCAAGAAGATTAGCCTCGTATTTTGTGTTGAATACTATGGCTACTCCTTCTTTTCCTTGATTGTCATTGCCTGAATATAACATTTTGTATTTATTGCTCAGAAAGAGCTCACCAGCTTTATTCTTTTTTGTTTCAGTCACCCTTATTATGTCCATCTGGTACTTACCTAATTCATCAGCTAGCTTCATTTCTTTGCCATTGAGGCTTCTTATGTTGATAGTACTGATCTTCAATTGTATTGATATTGAGTTGAGCTGAAATTTTTCCACTAAACACATTTCAGTTATTTAAACTAAACTCATTTCAGTTATTTAAGCATTGCTTCAAAAAAAAAAAAAAGTTATTAATTTAAAACCTTTTCTTTAGTTTATTGGAACTGGTTGAAAGCCTAGCAATGAAGAGTGTTTCTCTTCCTAGCAGTTGCTAATTTTCTGTGAAACACTGCTTCGCATTTCTCAATAATAATAATAGCTTCCTAGTTTGGTTATGTAACCTGGGAAACAGTTACACTGAAAGTTGAGTAAAACAATTCTTTATTGTACTCAATTTTCATTGTTTTTTCAATTCTTGTTTCAGCTTTCATTAGAAAGGCATTTCAAATGTCCTAACAAAATAAGATGGTAACCTGCATTCTATTATCTAGTGCATCAAATGGCAGTGGTATTTATCATTTGAATACTAAGCTGTGGTGAAGAAAGCTTTATCTCCTGCCTTGCAGTACTATCCCAAAAGTAAACCTTGTACAGTTAGCCTTTATGCATCATAAATAGTTGGCTTATGGTATGCAGTGTCTAGAGATTTCTGTTGAATTATTGTCAAACAGAGAAAAGTCATCATTCATGATAGTTTACCTATTGTATGTGTCAGAAAGAATGCAGAAATTCTGAAAGGAGAATGTTTTCTTTATCATCAGACAAATTGTCCATCCATGATTTCTCTCTCCCCCCATCCAAAAGCCATTATGTCTACTAGATCATATATTGGTCGAGTAGATATAATGGTGGAAATATTTGTGATATTCTCACCAATAAAGTTTGTAAATCACCTTATCAGCATAAATGGGATGGGTTAAGAATTAGACATTATGCCTGGAGTTCTAAATGGTATTCCCTAACAGACTAAATTGGGTAGTATTGGTTGTTGGGTGGGCTGAAGATCAGCATTAATGCTTTCCAAATTTGGGGCAGTGTCATGCACCCGAATTTGTTGAGGTTTGGAAAGTTTTTTAGGGCTGAGGTAGATTCGAGCAACAGCCTTTCATATTTGTATTTGCTGCAGTGTAATCAAGTGGCCTTCTTCCAGCATATCTATGCTGGAATTCAGTCTTACATTTATGGCAAGTATCTTTAAAAAAATCATCAGAGATGTTTGGAAAGAACATAATACTTGCAGATGCAATATGGACTGAGGTGGCAGCATGGTGTATAAATGATCTTTGGAAGAAGCATCTGATGAAAATTTATTCATATATTCACAGAATTCAGCAAAGATAAAGCATTACAAGACATTGACAAAATTGTGCTGCTAGGGTGTAAAGGTGTAAAGCATTTGTTGGAATGGCTCTCAAATGAAGATCTTATAGAGCTAGAAAGCATGAAAAGTCGCAGAAGAGAGAAAGACAGCTGAAAAGATGCAGAGCAAGTCGAGTCCCTAAAGAAAGAAAAGGTGAAAAATTTGGCAGATGCATTTGCTTATGTTAATAAGCACTTCAGTTATTGAAGAAATAGTCACCGACATGGAGAGATTTAGCAGAGATGATACTAGCTTCGGTTGCTTGCTACAGAGAAATCTATGCAGAAAAGAAATCAGTACAGACTAAGTTGGACATAGTGTGCACACATTTAAAGAAGCTCACACTTCATTCCCTTAAGATGAGTCAGGCATTTCATAAGTTATGCACCTGGTGAATGATTCTCAGAGTGCTTTTTTTGCATTTCCTGAATTTGAAGAATTTGTTGTTATCTAGCTTTTCCTGCCTCATTTGATTTATTGTCCCATTAATAAAGCAACAGCTATGAAGAATGACTTGTTCAGATTACTTTACTGGTAAGTACACAGAAGCACACTATACATTCGTTTGTTTTTTTTCTTATTACAGTACTGTGTACAGAAATTTTGTTATAATAATGCAATCTATTATTTCACTATAAACAAAGAGTAAAATTAGTTTAAAAATATAATAGAACATACCTTACACATTAGCATATAGGCTGGTTAATATATTCTTATCTGACTTTATGACAGGATCATTGGAATGGATCCCTTTTGTAAGTCTACAACTGACTGTATTCTAAAATGTTAAAAAAAAAGTATTTTTATTTTTAAGGCATTCCTTTTTGATTTACAGCAGCACGCAGGCCTAAATCATTAGCACTAGACATAACTTCAGATATCTTATATGCATTTCTGGAGGTAGTTCATGGTAAAGGATGTATTTCTGCAGTAACAGAAACTGGAGAATATTTTACAGATTTATTATGGGAAGATATATATAGTCCACTTTCAGTAATGATTGATTCAAACAACAGGTAAGAATCAGTGAATGTTCTTTAATGTTTGATTATTATAGAAGAGGTTTTCCTGGCTGAAACTTTTACATTTTTATACTATAAACAGCTGTTATGTGCAATCTTAGAAATTAATTTTTTATTAACAATGTAATTTGTAGAATATTGCAACAAGCATTTTAGCAATTAGGTCCAATATTCACGAGAAACAGTAGTTTTTCTTTCTTTTATACTTCCTTCATAATTTTGACATCATTATTGTCAAAAAGTCCAAACATTATATAAGTCATGTTAAAAGTAATAATCTGAACCTACAGTCGCATCGAAAAAAAAAAAAGGATATCAAGCAAGTATCTCCATAGCACAAGCTGATGAATGAATGTCAACTGAGGTCGGAAAAACCTCTATTGACATTTTCTGTCTAGGATGCTAGGAATATTTATAAGACTTTTCAAGTGGTTATGAATTCTGTAGTCATATAGAGATGATTGGGTTTTTCCTCCTCAAATCACATTTTTTTTATCCCCACTGAAGAGTCGTATCAGCTGAAAAAATACCCACACATTATATTTACCTCATAACCATAGTTATTTGGTTTGATAAACCACAGTGCAAAACTAGATTATATTTTCTCCCTGTGAAAGCATTATGTTCTGTTTTTGATTTTATAAATGTATATTAAAAATGAATGTTTGTCTTGACTTTGGAACATTATTGGTTGTCATTTTATATTGCTAATTTTAGATTTTGATTATTAATTTGAATTTATTAGGCCATTTTTCAGGCAGAGCAAGTTTAAAATATATACAGTGTTAGATCTGAAATAGGCGGCTTCAAATTTTACATGACGTCACCATTCCAGAATCTAACAATCAACAAAAAATATATATGCATACTTATCTTTTAGTGCAGTGTAACTATGTTTTTTTTTTTTTTTTTGTAACATCTTGTATGATAAACTGTGAATTATGTGAATTTAAATTAATGTATCTATATGTCTAGCATGAATGTAAGTCAGCAAAAGGGACAGATATGAGAGAAATCAGTAGTGAAATATTATAAATGAAAGTATGCGTATTATTCAGCAACATAGGGCAAAGATCGCCCTAATACTATAAGAGCAGCGTAAGCACCCGCGGGCATCACATCTAAGAAGACATCATGATGCATACGTTCCCGGAAACAAGAAGTCCCGTATGTTGATTGGTGAAGTCACACAGCCTGAGACCAATGGGTTAGACGATAAGAGAAATTGAAACTCGGAAAGGTGGTGCTCTAGGGGAGCGAATAAAACCCGCGGCACGAAAGTAAATCCCCCCATTTTTTCTTGTTCCTGCATTTCTCTTCGTGTGCTCCAAGAGTTCATCACAGTTCAGCTCTCATTTTTGAGGGCTGACTTACGAAAAGTTCCGGCATGACACCGCAGCAGATTTCGGCAAGATCAACCATAGGCCGTCAATGAGAAGGTCATCGACGTAAAACCTTAGCAGAGAGCTAATGCCCAGCTCAGGTGAGCACGTGTAACCCACGTGGCGATAAGATCGAGACAACCAGAGTCGTAACAAAGAAGGAAGGACGGAAGAAAACCGATAAAGAATAGATAAGTACTCTCACTTGTTCTAGCTCCTTTTGAGAATTGACTAACAGTGTTAAGAGAATGCATCTTAAAATTTGTAATGGAAGAAAGAGTGAAGAACTAAGATTTATGTAAATGACTATGCTTTTGAAATGAACTTTAAGAACTTTCAGTTAGATAGAGATTCTGTCGTAATTAATCCGAGAGAGATTATTTATGTGCTAAAATTCAAATGTCCAATTGAGCTGTAATTAAGAAAGTATTATATGTTGAGTTATTGAATTTGCTAACATTTTGAAGTCAATGCATAATGGTTTTAAGAGTGAGAGAATGGTAGAAGCTTAAATTAGATTTGATAACTGCTTTAACTTGTATGGCATTATATAATGAGTTTAATAAATATTTTGATTCCTTACTTACATGTGTTTCTGATCATGATGACTGACCCTGACCCTTCATAAAACATTGAAGCTGCGATCGTGTGTGTGTCTGGGAATACCCCAATTGAAAATAGTAGGGCACGACTGCATATAAAATAAGCCAGAGAACCCAGGGCTTCTAAGAATTCAATTAACATTATTAGTGGCGCCTAATATTCTATGATTACCCTAAAGGCTGAGTTTATCTCTAACGTTAAGGCCCAGGCTGATGCAGGTAAAAATAAATTTTGCCTAAGTGGACCAGGATAACTCATGAAATTCAGGGAACAGGTAATTTCTGGTGGCCCTTAAAAGTTTAAATTACGCAAGAAAAGGTATAAGAGAAGCGAGACATAACATTAAGATTAATATTAATGAAGATCACATAACAATGGCGCAACCGACTTAACAAAGAGGTACATGCGATAGAATTTGATATCGCGGCTGAAGTAGGAAAGGATAAAGTTCAAAATATATTGCCTCAATATATCAATATCAGATATATACGACGCAACAACAGGTATCTCTTGATATATGCGGTTAATTAATCCTCGATGGACACCGCATTATTCAATGTTAAGAATTAATGGGAATAAGTATAATGAATCCTGCAAAATATAAAAATTCAAACATCATTTATTTAAGGTGACATGTATTTATATATTTTATTTATACATATTTGTTACATAAAAACTTATCTAAATATTTATCATCATCATCATCAAATTCCTGCCATGTACACTCAATGGGTGTACAGGATATGATAGTACTACATGAAAAAATTACATCATTACTAACTTCCTATCTACAATTTTCTTCCAAATCAGTCTGTTACTTTTCAAGACTCCAACATTATCAGATCTTATATTTCTATCGTCTAAGGCATTTTGTACCATATCAATCCACCTATATCTTGGTCTTCCTCTGGGTCATTTTCCTGCCAACCTGGTAGAGAACACTTGTTTTGCTAATCTTTTCTCTCCCATTCTATTTAAGTGACCATACCACCTGAGATTAGCTCTGCTAACGCATTCCTGGATGCTGACAATGTCAAGTTCTTTCCTAATATCCTCGTTTTCAATATGATATTGCCATTGATGCCATCTGTTAATGCCTCTAATCTTTCTCAGGACCCTCATATCTGCGGTCTCTAGTCTTTGGTCAAGTGTTTTACTTCTGACCCAGCTCTCAGATCCATAAGTTAAAATTGGCTTGAACACTTTCTTGTATACAGCTAATTTAGTGTTCCGACTAATTTCTCTCTTATTCCATATGAATTTATTCAATTGACTTCCCACCATACCAGCTTTGCTGATTCTGTTGTCTATTTCTATATTTAATTTACCATCTTCAGTAAAAATCGTGCCTAAGTAGCTGAAATGTTTTACTTGTTCCACAGGTTCTCCATTCACAACACAGTTGACATTTTCAATGATTCTGCCTATTTTCATTGTCTTTGTCTTTTTATTGCTGACCTTCATACCATATCTATTGCAACAGCTATTCAATTTAGTCAGAGAATCTTGCAGACTTGTAGCAGATTTATTTAGAAGTATAACATCATCCGCATAAAGCAAAGAGCTGACATTAACATCTCATATTCTAATATCAGGTTTAATACCACTTTCCTTCATAATGTGATCCATATAGATAATGAATAACAGAGAGAATAATGTTCGACCTTGTCTCACACCAGATTTAACATTAAACCATCTTCCTGTACTTCCTTCAATTCTAACTGCTGACTCACAACTCAAATAAAGACTAAGTATTGCTTGATATAATGCCCCATTGACACCATATAACTGCAGGATATTGAATAGCTTCTCTCTTTGCACCTTGTCATATGCCTTTTCCAAATCGACAAAACTTAAATACAGATCTCTGTTATATTCCCATGCTTTCTCGACTATTTGTCGTAAAGTGAAGATCTGATCCTGACAGCCTCTATTTGGCCTGAATCCAGCTTCACCCAGCTTTTCTTCCACAATTCTTCTCAACCGTTTCTCAAGCACATGCTTGCATAGATCTTGCCAGGAACACTCAGTAGGGAAATACCTCTGTAATTCTCACATTCAGTTTTATTTCCCTTTTTATATATGGGTACTATGAGAGCTCTACTCCAATCATTGGGAATTCGTCCCTCTGTCCAGGCTTTCTGAACTATGCAGTGCAGCCACTGTAAGACTTTTATACCACCATACTTCAGCATTTCTGGTCGAATATCATCTACTCCTGCTGCCTTTCCACATTTCAAGTCTTTGATGGCTTTTTCTACTTCAAGTATGGATATGTATTCCTGACTCAGTGTTTTTTACTACTGTCCTGTCATCACTGCTGGTTTCATTTATCAGTTTTTCAAAGTAATTACTCCATACTTCAAGGATATCTTTTTCTCCTGTTTTCATGTCACCTTTATCATCTCTAATTCCTTTTACAGCACTCTTTCCTCCATTCTTAAGCTTCTTCAACAACCTCCAGAATATTTTGCCCTTCTTGATATTTATTTTCTATATTCTTGCCGAAGTCCTCCAATGACTTTTGTTTAGCTAGTCTTACACAGTGTTTAGCATTCTTGCATTTGTCTCTATATTCTCTAAAAGCACAAGCTGACTTATTTGAACAGGAACTTTTGATATGCTTTCTTCTTTTCCTTCACTGCCTCTTTAACTTCCTGTGTCCACCAGGGAGTTCTGATTTTTTTATCCTTGCACACAACCTCACCACATGACTCTCTGGCAGAATCAATCAATGTTTTCTTCAGAGTTTGCCACTGAATCTCCAAGGTTTGATTCCTGTTCTCAAACTCTTTCATTTTTTCTTCAATAATCTTTGTGTATTTTAGTCTACAGTTCACATCTGAGAGCTGCTCAATTTTTATTCGCTTTAAAACTTTCTTACATGTTATTCTTTTCAATATGAAATTCAATTTTATCCTGCTCAAGACTAAATAGTGATCACTTCTAATTTCAAATCCTATGTACACTCTGGTGTCCTGCACCAGGGAGAAAACATCACTATCAACAATAACATAGTCAATGAGACTTTTCTTATTCCTAGCCTCTTCTCTCCATGTGAATTTGTGCACATTTTTATGTTGGAACATGGTGTTAAACCATGTCCTGAGCAGAAATCCAACAGATATTTGCCATTATTATTAGCTTTGCTCTTTTCTCCAAATTTTCCCAAAATATTTTTGTATGTCTCACAATCATTTCCTACTCTGCTATTTAGATCCCCAATAAGGAACAACTTTTCCTTTTTCATTGTGTCAGTTGCTTTTTCTAAAGCATCAAAAAATTCATCCACTTCTACCTTAATAGAACCTTCTGTGGGACCATAGGCACAAATAAGTCTCATTGTCCAGTTTCCCATTCTGATATTTGCCCACATTACTCTACTTGAGACTGACTGCCATTCAAGAAGATTAGCCTCGTATTTTTTGTTGAATACTATGGCTACTCCTTCTTTTCCTTGATTGTCATTGCCTGAATATAACATTTTGTATTTATTGCTCAGAAAGATCTCACCAGGTTTGGTCTTTTTTGTTTCAGTCACCCCTATTATGTCGATCTGGTACTTATCTAATTGCTCAGCCAGCTCCATTTCTTTGCCATTCAGGCTTCTTATGTTGATAGTAGCGATCTTTAACTCTCGCAATGTTGAGTTGGGTGTGTTTTCAGATTTATTCCAGTAGCTGACTTTTCGCCGTTTGCCCTGGTTCCCTGGCAAAAACAACGGGGGCCTTGTTTAACCGAGTGACGCCCCAGCCGGCATGAAATTTTGTCATGTTGTACCATCATTTTTTATTTTGGTTTAACCAATAAGAATACAATTTGGTTGGCTAAATCCCAAATTGCCAGCCCATCCTCGTTCGTTCAGTATCAAAGTAGATACCCAACAGGGTGCACCATGAGAAGGTTAGGATTGGACATTAGATCAGAACCTCTGGTTGGTTCTCCGCATTCCTTTAAAGGCTATGTGGAGGTCTCCTCTCAGTTATACAGCTTTGACCCTTAAGCACCCCCTAAATATTTATTTTTTTATAAAAAAACTTATCTTACATAAATTGAACAGTGGTAGCTTTTTTTCTCCTCTGTGATTTTGCGATAACAATCAATTTGTTTATCTAAACTGTAACGAATGTTCATGCTTCTCTCTACATTTGGATTTATCTTTAGTATAAGTTCTTTTGCCTTCTCAATTGTCCCAGACAATTCTTCAAGTTCTTTGATAATGATTTCTTTAGATACATCTTCCATTTCTTCAGTTTCCTTTTCTTCTTCCTCTTCATATGCCTGTTGATGTTTGATTCCAAGAAGATCTTCGTTACTTAGGTCTTTCAAATGTGATTCCAATAATTCCTGAATATTTTCTGAATCGACATTCTCAAAGCCAAGAGTACTTCCAATCAAAACAGTATTATCGATAACTTCATTTGATGGGATTAATAGAACTACCAAAATTTGCAGATTCAGGCAAAAGATTCTTCCAGACTGCTCTCATACAGTTGGCTGTCGCTTCTTCCCAAGACTCATGAATGTTTATAACTGCTTGTTTAATATTGTAGTTTTTCCAAAATTCCTCTAGAGTGGTTGGATCGGCTCCAGTTGTAGCTTAAATTGCCTGGTCGAAAGTCCTTCTAATATAGTAACCCTTGAATGCAGAAATGACTCCCCGGTCCATAGGCTGTATCAAAGATGTCGTATTCGGTGGTAAAAATACAACATGCACATTACTATTTAAATCATTAAGTGAGGTCGGATGTCCAGGGACATTATCCAATACTAAAAGAACTTTGAAATCTAAATTATTTTCATTGCAGTATTTTCAACTGCTGGACAAAAATGCAAAGTGAACCATTCTTCAAACAACTGTTTAGAATGCCATGCCTTTTTATTTGATTCCCATATTACTGGAAGGGATTGTTTGTTACAGCCTTTAAAAGCCCCTGGGTTCATTGTTCGATAAATTAGCATTGGCTTTAATTTGAAATCACCTTCGGCATTACCTCCAAGTAAAAGTGTTGAGCAATCTTTGGATGCTTTATAACCAGGTGTATTTCATTCTTTTCTTGCTAAAAATGTTTTTGTTGGCATTTTCTTCCAAAACTGGCCAGTTTTGTATACGTTGAATATTTGACAATCGTCTTACCAAATTTCTTCGATTATTTTCTTTAATTCAGCTGGATATCTGGCTGCAACATCTTTATCAGCACTTGTTGCTTCGCCTGTTAATTTTACATTTTTCATTCCAGATCAAGATTTGAAATTTGCTAACAGCCTTTGCTTGCAGAAAATGTTGCAATCACATCTTGATATTTGTTTTCTTTAAGTGTAGAAAAAAGGCTTAAAGCCTTGAGCCTAAGATTATTGCTGTCGATGGGAATACACTTCTGATTACAATCTTCTAGCCAAAGAAATAGTAAATCTTCCAGTTTGATCATTAATGGGCTTCTATTCTTAGTACACTGCATACTCAAAGATGCAGATACCACTTTGCCTTGTTCACAAAGTGGCATCTGCAGTACTCAGTCGCTTTATTTAAAACGGCTCATATAGTTGATTCACCAAAACCTAGTGCTCTTCTGATATTTGCTTTGCTTTCTCTGTTATCAAACCTTTAAATAATGTCAATTTTAGTATCCAAAGTAATAAGTTTTCGTTTATTACTCTTTTTCAAGGCCATGGTTACAAAGGGTAATGCTTTACATAATTTCAAAATTATGTGATATGCGGATAGGCTGTAAGCGTACACTGTAATACATACACATATACATCTGTATGCGCCACGGTCTGCTGATAAATTGAAGCACTGAGACTGAGGCCGAGAGTGAGTTACTAACGTTGGAGCACGACTTGTACCACGTGATCTGATCGGTTTCATTGACCAAGTGTAACGCTTTGCTTATTTTCAAACTTTTTGGGCCGCACTAATGAAATTTGATACTGCATATATCAAGTTTATGGTCACAATAATTTTTTGTGCACTTATCAAAGCCGCATATATCAAGGGACACCTGTATACAGGAGACTGTTCATTCTGTGGTACATTAGTGCTGTGTGTGTGTGTGGGGGGGGGGGGGAGGTTGAGGAAAAGAAAATATTTATTAACATTGGGTATTAAGATTTTATATAAAAGGATAGGGCAATTATTCCAAAAGACTACAGTAGAAGGACAAATGAAGTGGAAGAAAAATTTCTTTTCGGAGTTTGGACTAGCCCTTTAGGACTAGATAAGTGTTTGATTCAAGTTATTCCTCTTACAAAGCATATATACCAGTCTAAACACAAATCTACATACAGGGCAAAGAGTATACCAGGTAACAAAATAAGTTGATTACTAGATTATAGCTGACTCTCAAGTGGAAAATAATTAATGAACATGACTAGATAAGATTTAACAATTCATTTAAATGATTTTCTATCTTACTTTTCCTAATTTTCAGTATGTAGACAATGGCTTAAAACTATAATACATGTGTGAGAGTCTGGTTCAAGGCTATCTTGTGTATAGGCATAGTGTTGCAAAGTTCTTGTAAGAGTGATTTTTTATTTATTATTATTCGTTGAGTGCGTTCTTAGATTAATTGTTTTATCTTTAGTATATTGTTGTAGCGGATTTATAGCATTAGTGCATTTAGTAACATAATTGTAGAACTATTTTTAATAGTCTTAAACATGCACCAAAAACTGATCACAACAAAACAGTGTTAAAAGCACAAGTTAACTTAGATGCCTGTGAGAACCTTTGCTCTGCTCAGCAAAACCATTACAGCAATGATGTTGATAATATAGCTAAGGATAATTTGACATTGCAGATATGTATCCTGATTAAAAGAAATAACTAGAAATGTTTAAAAAAGTTTAGACAGAATAAGAAAAATGATCAGAGCAAGGAGGGGTAGGAAAGCATTGAAGTTGGTAATAATGATAATAACCAGGCTAATCAATTAAAATTTAAGGAAAAAAAAACTAATGGCACAGCAATTCAATTATGAAACTTGCCAATGGAGTCACTACTTCGAGCTTCCTGGGAATGAAAATTAAAGATGTGACAAATGTAATAGAAAAGCAGAAAAGAAAAGTAAAAGAGATAGTAGTCCTAGTTGGAACTAATGATTTAAACAGTGACAAATATAGTATGAGAGAGAATGCAAAAAGTTTGTTGGATGAAGCAAAAATTGTTGGTTTGCTACTGGGATACAACAATACAAAGTCAAGGATTGCTGATAGCAAATGATTCATGAGCAGGCTGTGTAGGGAAAAAAAAAAAAACTAATGGCACAGCGATTAGTTATGAAATTTGTTCTCTGTCCAATGGAGTCACTACTTCAAGCTTCCTGCGAATGAAATTAAAGATGTAACAAATGTAATAGAAAAGCAGAAAAGAAAAGTAAAAGAGATAGTAGTCCTTGTTGGAACTAATGATTTAAGCGAGTTTGATGGCAGAAAAAGACTTGTATAAGAAGGACAGCACCTGAATGGATTTTGACATCAGGATCCTGGAAAAATTGCTTATTGCGGTGAGACCTAATGCAGAGTGAGGTAAACTAGTTGTCATGGGATGAAAAGTGAGAATGTGAGTTTCTATGTTTAGCTATGGTATACAAATATGATAATGATATGAATGTCGCTGAGCATGGTTATGTATGTGGCAAACAGGTGGAAATGTATGCTTTGGGTTTCGACCTTTTGAGTGTGTCTGGGGAGGGAAAATAGAAAGTTGTCCAGCAAGGTCAAGCAGACTGTAGAATTAAGTATAAGAAAAAAACCAGGAGGTTATTTTTTTATGTCTATACACATATACTAGGAGCATCAGCAATAAAGAGGTTGAGTTCATTGCTTTATTGAATATATCATGACCTAAGATTGTTGGCATTAGTGAAACCTGGCCATTCAGATGTTGTAACTGGGGTCGAGTACTAAAGGGTACATTATTTTTAGAAATGACAAAGATAGGAGTTCTAAAAATGTTATCAGATGACTCAAGCCAGATAAGGTGGAAATGCATTTAAGCAATAATGGTAATGTTCCATGTAGCAGTGAGTTGACTATCTTGTATGAAGTGGACACTAACAGGATGAAATATATAAAGCATTTGCTACAGACCTGGCAGTTCAGTTCCTGGGTTCAATGAAATGCATCACCAAATTCCTCTGATGACATAATTAAATGCGTATTCATTATTCATTTTAGAAATTATGGACTTTACAACCGTATTATAAATAACTATTTTAATTTCCCGACGTTTCGACCTTCATGTTAAGATCATCATTGGGAGTATATACAAATATATAAGGACAAGCCGAGTTACATTTCACACAGTAAGCTAAAGAAACAATGATTTGATCACCAGTTATTCTACTGGCATGACCTCTAGTGAAAAAAAATAAAAAAATACAGAAACTTACAAATTAATTAATTATTTAGAAACTACATCAAAGCTAAATTCTATTTAAGATAACATGAGAGAAACATTCTTCCTTATAGATAGTTTTCTTACAGTGACAATGATGTCTTATTTTTAGCATTACAATTGTTATATTAGATTTAGGATTCTGGATTATCTACAGTCCTGTTTATAGTTAGCTGTTGGGGAGAAAGGTTCCATGGGTAGAATATGTGCCTTCCATATGCTTGGGATTTTTAGGCCATCATTATTTTTCAGATTGGGGTGGTTGATAAGAATATCACAGGCTTCCTTAAATTTGCATTCATACCATGTTTTGGTGTGATGTAAACAAGTGGTGCTTTTCCAGTCAATTCTATGTAAAGTGTTCAGGGCATGATCAGAAAGGCCAGCTTCACCATAGTTATTATATTTAATGTGTCGTTTATGTTCCTTTTGTCTGATAGGAATCGTGCATTCTGTTTTCCCTATATATGGTAGATTACAGGTGCAATAAATACAGTATGCTCCTGATGTCTCTTTAATGTAAGGAATGGTTATAGTTTTATTGTAGTCTGGTTTATCTTTTGTTTTTTATTGAGGTCTTGTAGAGAATTTTGTTAATAGTGTTTTCACTGTAGCCATTTTTTAGGAAAGTATTGCTGATAACTTTAAATTCATCTTTCAGCGCATGTTCATTGGAGCAGATCCTCTAAGCCCTGTTTTTTAGAGTATTAATGACACCTAGTTTTTGTGTTGGGTGGTAGTAGGAGTTTATGTGTATATATATATTGGCCATTATGTGTTGGGTGGTGGTAGGAGTTTGTGTATATATTGGCCAGTATGTGTCGGTTTTTGTAAACAGTGAAGGAAAGACTGTCAGAAGGTAGACATGTGACAAGTGTATCTAGAGACGGAAGTGTGTTCTGTTTTTCAATCTCAATTGTGAACTGTATGCATTTGTGTTGTTTGTTTAGGTGATTAAGGAAAGTGTCTGGCAGCCATGGGGCCAGATTGCAAAAACATCATGATTCCTCTCCTTTAAAACCTAGTGTAGGTTTTAAAGGAGGGGAATCTAGAGCATGTTGCTCAAAATGTTTCATATAAAAGTTAGCAATAGAAGGGGATAATGGCGGTGAGCCCATGGCTGTGCCTTCTTTTTGTAGGTAGAAAGCATTTTGCCATACAAAATAACCAGAACGTAATACATGCGCAAAGAGTGCCATTATATCTGGAGGGAATTTGTTCTGTAAAAGAAGGATTGTCATTGATTGGGACATTTGCAAAGAAAGCAGAGATGTCAGAACTGACTAATAAATCATCTTTTTCTAATGTAATGTCTTTGATTATGTTTATGAAGCGTTGTGTGTTTCTGATAACGGACATATTCAAATTTCTTCACAGTGAACACTAACAACCAACCAGAAGCAAGAAACAACAGGAGTCACCAATCACCTGCAGGTAACAGTAATGCAGTTAACTTATCCAAGCACACCTGAAACAAAGATGAACTCTTGTTTCTCAGCAGAGGTCTAAATTTTGCCGTAGCACCCAGATCGATGAACAAACTGGATTTTATTTGTAACACTAAAAGAGGCTTAAGATTCATCCCAAATAGCATAGCAGATAAAATACGTTTAGAAACTGCCAACATTTTAAATATAAATCATAATAAAACAATAACAAGCAACTTAAAGAAACACAATTTAATGGTGAAATCATTAAAATCAAATCCGAACATCATAACTAGAAGTGCCACCGTTATTCTAAACCGAACCACTTATTTAGAAAAAAATGAATCTGCTAGTTTCGGACAATAGTAGATTCCAACTTGTTCACTATGACCCAAAAAATAGAATAAAAAAGAAAAGAGAAACTACTTAAATCAATTGCTACATGGCCTAAAGATACAGTCAAAAAATTACTCCCGCCCTACGTTCATTCCCAGAGAATTTGCTGTCTACCAAAAATACACAAAAAAAACGCACCACTCTGGCCGATAGTCAAAAGTATAGACAGCCCGTATCACCTAGCCAAGAAATTAGTGGCAACACTCAAGGAGTTGGTAGGTCATTCCCCCTCCTATATCAGAAGCACACAACACTTCATAAACATAATCAAAGACATTACATTAGAAAATGATTATTTATTAGTCAGTTTGATGTCTCTGCCCTCTTTACGAATGTCCCAATCAATGACTCAATCCTTCTTTTACAGAACAAATTCCCTCCATGTATAACAGTGCTCTTTGCGCATGTATTAAGTTCTGGTTATTTTGTATAGCAAAACGCTTTCTACCTACAAAAAGAAAGCACAGCTATGGGTTCGCCATTATCCCACCCTCTCCCATTGCTAACTTTTATATGGAACATTTTGAGCAACATGCTCTAGATTCCTCTTCTTTAAAACTCAAAGTCTGGCTTAAATACGTTGACGATGTTTTCACAATCTGGCCCGATGGCAGCCAGACACTAGACATTTTCCTTAGCCATCTAAACAAACAACACAAATGCATACAGTTCACAATTGAGATTGAAAAACAGAACACACTTCCGTTTCTAGATACACTTGTCATTCGTCTACCTTCTGGCAGTCTTTCCTTCACTGTTTATCGAAGCCGACACATACTGGCCAATATATACACATAAACTCCTACCAACACCAAAATTAGGTGTCATTAATACTCTAAAAAACAGAGCTTTGAAGATCTGCTCCAATGAACAAGCTCTGAAAGACGAATTTAAAGTTATCAGCAATACTTTTCTAAAAAATGGTTACAGCGAAAACACTATTAACAAAATATCTCCTGCAAAATTAAAAAGCTTACTCAACTCATCCAAAGATCCACTCCCTCTGCTACCCACCCTGGAGTATACTGTATTTATTGCACCCGTAATCTACCATATATAGGGAAAACAGAATGCACGATTCCTCTCAGACAAAAGGAACATAAACGATACATTAAATATAATAACAATGGTGAAGCTGGCCTTTCTGATCATGCCCTGAACACTTTACATAGAATTGACTGGAAATACACCACTTGTTTACATCACACCAAAACATGGTATGAATGCAAATTTAAGGAAGCCTGTGAGATTCTTATCAACCACCCCAATCTGAAAAATAATGATGACCTAAAAATCCCAAGCATATGGAAGACATATATTCTACCCATGGAACCTTTCTCCCCAAGAGTTAACTATAAACAGGACTGTAGATAATCCAGAATCCTAAATTTATTTTATTTTTTTCACTAGAGGTCATGCAAGTAGAATAACCGGTGATCAAATCATTGTTTCTTTAGCTTATTGTGTGAAATGTAACTCAACTTGTCCTTGTATATTTGTATGTACTCCAGATGATGATCTTAATATGAAGGCTGAAACGTCGGGAAATTAAATTAGTTATTTATAACATGGTTGTAAAGTCTATAATTTCTAATGCATTTTTGAAAATTATGGAGACAACTACTGTGTTTGAATAAAAACTTTAGTTTAATATAACTAAAATCTACATTCGACGTTTCAACCTTTATGTCAAGGTCATCTTCTGGAGCATACAACTATACACAGGAAACAAGCTATACTACAATCAAACTGGTTTGTTAAAGACACTGACCAACCGCTACAACAATTGTTGGCCTGACCTCTGGTAAGAAAAAAAGTAATTTAAAAAAATAAGATGAAATTAAAAAAAAAAAAAAATTATACATCACGCTAGAGTCCTATTATTACTGTTGTCTACTATATACATATATTAACATCATTCCAGCGAGTTGGTATGGAATGGTTTCTAATACTAGCTAAGGATTGGCTAGTGTCCTGACTTATGCTGGATCTTTCATATTAGGTGGGCTGAATGTGTGCCATCCAGATCCTTGGAATTTTCATGCCATCTTTGTTGTTGATATTTGGGTGGTTTATCAAGATTTTGCAGGATTCCTTAAATTTCCTTTCGTACCATGTTTTTGTGCGGTGTAAGGAGCAGGTGCTTTTCCAGTTGATTTGGTATAAGGTGTTGAGTGCGTGGTCTGAGAGGCCTGTTTCACCATAATGGTTATATTTAATGTATCTTTTTAATATTTAATGTTATTTTTTTCTCACCAGAGGTGAGAAAAAAAACACATCTCAAAAATATCCTCTGATTTAATCCTATAGAATCCCTTTAGCAATTTGAATGTCTCAATCATATCTCCCCTTTTCCGCCTATCAACTAATTTCTGCAACCCACAAATCTTCAACCTGTTCTCATATGGTTCATTCCATAGACCTGCTATCATCTTAGTCACTCGCCTCTGGATCCTCTCAACCTCCTCCCCATCAAGAAGGAACCGAGGTGACCAAATCTGGGCTCGGTACAGAGGTACAATAACTTGCTTATCTCTGCTCGTCAAGGTATTTTTCAACAACCAAGTGAGTTGATGAGCTGATTTAGCTACTTTCGCAATGTGCCCCCTAAACTTCATCTCCCTATCCACCAACACTCCCAAGTCCCTGGCCTCATCAATCTCTTGGAGTACAGTTCCATCAATGTGGTATACTGCTGCTAATCTTTTCACCCTAAAATGCATAACCTTACATTTTGTCACATTAAATTGACATCCATTCTCCTTAGCCCAGAACTCCAATCTATCTAAGTCATCCTGCAAGACTTTGACATCTTCTGCATTCACTATCGCCCAAATATCAGAATGGGAACTGGACAATGAGACTTATTTGTGTCAGAAGGTTGTGAGGTAGAAGTGGAGGAATTTTTTGAGGCTTTAGCAGTTGGGGATCTAAAAAGCAGAGTAGGAAATGATTGTCAGACATACAAAAATATTTTCGGAAAATTTGGAGAAAAGAACGAAGCTAACAATAATGGTAAATACATTTGAATTTCTGCTCAGGACATTGACTGGTTATTACTAACACAATGTTCCAACATAAAATTGTGCACAAATTCACATGGCGAGAAGAGTCAAGGGATAAGAAGTCTCATTGACTATGTTATTGTTGATAGGGATGTTTTCTCACTGGTGCAGGACACTAGAGTGTACAGAGGATTTGAAATTGGAAGTGATCACCATTTAGTCTTGAGCAAGATAAAAGTGAATTTCATGCTGAAAATAAGAACGAAAGTTTTAAAGCGAATAAAAGTTGAGTACTCTCAGATGTGAACTATAGACTAAAAACACAAACATTTTTCAAGAAAAAATGAAAGGGGTTGAGAACGGGAACTAAACCGTAGAGATTCATTTGCAAATCCTGAAGAAAACATTGATTGATTCAACCAGAAAGGCATGTGGTTTAGATGGTCTGCAAGAATGGCAAAATCAGAACTCCATGATGGACATAGGAAGTTAGTGAGGCAGTGAAGGAAAAAAAGAAAGCATATCAAAGTTCCTGGCATATAAGTCAGATTGCTCTTAGAGAATATAGAGACAAATGTTAGAAAGCTAAACACTGTGTAAAACTAGCTTAACAAATCCATATTCATTGAAATACTTTGGTAAGAAGATAGAAATAAATATCTAGAAGATGGCAAGATATCCTGGAGGACGTTGAAAAAGCTCAGAAGAGGAAAGAGTGATGTAAAAGGAATTAGAGCTGATAAAGGTGATATGAAAACTGGAGAAAAAGATATCCTTGATGTATGGAGTAATTACTTTAAAAAATTGCTAAATGAAACAATCACCTACAGCACAGTGGTAAAAAAAAAAAAACACTCAACAGGCATGCAAACAGGAATACATATCCATACTTGCAGAAAAGCCTGAAATGTGGAAAGGCAGCAGAGTAGATGATATTCGACCAGAAATGCTCACGTATGGAGGTATAAAAGTCTTACAGTGGCTGCACTGCATAGTTCAGAAAGCCTGGACAGAGGGACGTATTCCTGATGATTGGAGTAGAGATCTAATAGTACCCATATATAAAAAGGGAAATAAAACTGAATTGTGAGATTATAGAGGAATTTCCCTACTAAGTGTTCCTAGTAAGATTTATCCAAGTATATGCATTAAGAAATGGTTGCAAACAGTGGTGGACCTAAAACTTTTGCCGCCCGTGCCTGTCTCCAATATGCTGCCCTTTCTAATTCAAACAAATGTTGTTTTTTATAAATTAATAATCATAAATAATTGTAATTGAGACAAACTATAGGTGGGGGCTTTTTTACTATTGGATGCCATATTTAAATTAGGCAGTAATAAAGGAGGCCGCATAAGTTGATATACCTATAAATGCAACTTTTATAAAAATACAAGATACTTTTTTAAAGGCCACAAGAAACTTATGGAGGCCGCAGGTTCCCCACCTATGAGACAAAACATATACCTAATTTACAAAAAAAAAATTACCATTAAATATTTTTTATTTTATATTTATAAATAAATAATTTCATTTCTTTTGGATAAACAAATTGTACATATATATGTATGTAAACATATTTATATATTTACTCTTCTAACTTTCACAGTAGAAAAATCATGTATAATGCTCTCAAAATTTATATTATATGTAATTTCTTGTTCTATGGACAATATTGCAAGATTTTGTAGTCTTAAATCACTCATTGTGGAACGAAGATAATTTTTTATCAACTTCAATTTGGAGAAGCTCCTTTCGCATCAGTGTCTAACTTTTTAACAATTGCTATCAGTGTCGCTAGTATGAAGTACTAGCGACACTGATAGCAATTGTTAAAAAAAATTTTTAGCAAAATTACGATGTTGGGTACAGACTTTTCCAATCTATACTGTTGAATAAATTTTAGTAGATCAAGAGGGCCTTCCCCCTCCCCGTTTTTCCAACGTTTTGCCTCTTCTTGTAGTGTAGGTGCAGCCATAAAAACCTGGATCCTTTTTCTTTCAATATGGAACTGCTCTTTATCAATGTCAATAAAGTCATTTATTTGACATTCAAATTCTTCATTTAGTAGGTTATATAGTATTATACACGAATATTTTCTTGCAAGGACATGCAACTGATCAAAGCGTTCTTTTATTTCCTTTATAATTCTATCCATAAAAACATTTCTAGATAAAAACATTTCTTTTCGTACTTCTTGTTCTAAGGATAGCCCACGTCTCGTGAATTTTCCCCACTCATATTTTTTCTCCTTCTAACTTGACGCTCAGTCAATATCTCCAACTCTTCACAAATTGTTTTGGCTGCTATAACAGCGTTTTGTATTAGCGCATCTCTTTGTTCCATGAAATGGGTTTGCAAAGAATTTAGTTTTATATGGCATTGACAGATATTTAACCCTTTTATTTGCAGGTATTTTTGCGCGTCATTAATTTCCAAAAGGACGGGTTCCCATAAATTGAGATAACATAGAAAAGAAAAAGATTGCATTGAATTGAGTAATATTCCAGCATCTGATCTCATTTTACTATTTTCTTCTTCAGATGTCAATTTTTCTAAAGCACTTAAAATGTAAAAAAATTGGTTTTTTACTATAGTTACCACTTCTGCTCTAGCGCTCCAGCGAGTTTCTACACTGCGTTTAACACCTTGACCAGTGACAGAAAGTAAAACATCCCATCGATGAGTGGAAGAAGAAAACAACGAAAGCAACTGTTCGATAGTTCCAAAAAATGTTATGGAATCGATAGCAGTAGAAGCTGCGTGTAAACATGCCAGGTTTAAAGAATGATTTGTACATGCTACAAATTCTGCATTTGGATTTATTTCCTTAATGCCAGTTTGAACACCGCTGTGCTTTCCTGCCATGATGGCCGCATTATCGTAAGCCTGTCCTCTGCAATTTTTTATATCTAATCCGTCATTTTCTAATTTTGTTAAAATCATATTTGTGATTTCCTCAGCAGTTTTTCCTTTAGTTTCTACAAAGTCAATAAACGATTCTACAACTTTAACTTCGCTACCATCAATAACTACATATCTAATAATTTGACTGGTTTGATCTTTGTGAGAAATATCTGGAGTGCTGTCAAATATCATACAAAAGTATTTAGCTTTCTTTATTTGATCCATAATTGTTTTTCTCACTGCACCTCCCAATAGCTCTATGAATTTGTTCTGAATCTTCGGCGACAAATAAGAGATACTATATTTATTACCCATCTTAATTTTTATTACATGTTCATGTAATACCGGGTCGTACTTAGCCAACAAGTCAACAAGCTCTAGAAAATTTCCTCTATTTTCCATTGAATTGATGTCTTCCTGATGAACACTTTCACAATGACCTCGAAACGCCAAATTTTGCTTTGCTAAGAATCTAATTATATCAAGTATTCTTGTAAGAATTTCCTTCCATTTTTTAATTTCCTTATCAATATTCTGTTGTTGTAGTTTATCAAAAGTTGCGCCATGTCCAAGTCTTATTTCTAATTTCTTCCATTGGGAAAATGATCGAATGTGCAGTGGGCTCAACTCGTGTTGATTTATTTTGGGATGAAGTTTCCACCATTTGTTAAAACCATTTTCCATGTTAAAACTTGATTGACAAAGATCATCAAACAGTTTGCAGCAAAAACAATAAATACTTTTCTTCGATGGTGAATACCATTCACGATCTTAACAGCTTTTCACCATTAGGCAAAATTTGAAAAAACCAGTCGCTATTAAGCTTTCTTGTTTCACCTTTGGCTTTAATTGTATTACCAGGACGTTTTACCCCTTCACTAAAATTGGCGTTTAAATTTTGAATTGCAAACGGACCTTGACGTACCAGGAATACTCTTGTATTGTCGTCAATCTTGTTAGGCCATAATCCAGCATCTTTCATAGAAATAGACAGAATAATTTGTGCAGCAGACGCTTCATCAGAACTTGATGAACTTTCTACTTCTTCGCCAGTATGTGAGCCAGGGGTCTTTCCTCTTCAACAACATTGGAATAAGTTTTTTCGCCTTCGAGGGTGGCTTCTTTGACAGTACTTGAGGCAACAATATTAAAAGAACTAGAAGTTGATTCACGGGAGATGTATTTGAGTAGTGCTCCAGTATTTTTATTCTGTATTTCCTCCCTTGCCTTCTTTTTCTTTCTAAATGACGCTCCGCTTTCTTTTATTCGTTTCATCCTACAGATATATTAAAAAAATAAATTATAGAAATATTCAACACAAAATACGAGGCTAATCTTCTTGAATGGCAGTCAGTCTCAAGTAGAGTAATGTGGACAAATATCAGAATGGGAAACTGGACAATGAGACTTATTTGTGCCTGTGGTCCCACAGAAGGTTCTACTAAGGTAGAAGTGGATGAATTTTTTGATGCTTTAGAAAAAGCAACTGACACAATGAAAAAGGAAAAGTTGGTCCTTGTTGGGGATCTAATTAACAGAGTAGGAAATGATTGTGA
This sequence comes from Typopeltis vanoorti, assembly GCF_054136105.1. NCBI lineage: Eukaryota > Metazoa > Arthropoda > Arachnida > Uropygi > Thelyphonidae > Typopeltis > Typopeltis vanoorti. Next base: position 173,836,126 of record NC_143550.1, read on the forward strand.
GACATACAAAAATATTTTGGGAAAATTTGGAGAAAAGAGCAAAGCTAATAATAATGGCAAATATCTGTTGGATTTCTGCTCAGGACATGGACTGGTTATTACTAACACCATGTTCCAACATAAAAATGTGCACAAATTCACATGGAGAGAAGAGGCTAGGAATAAGAAAAGTCTCATTGACTATGTTATTGTTGATAGTGATTTTCTCCCTGGTGCAGGACACCAGAGTGTACAGAGGATTTGAAATTGGAAGTGATCACTATTTAGTCTTGAGCAGGATAAAATTGAATTTCATATTGAAAAGAATAACATGTAAGAAAGTTTTAAAGCGAATAAAAGTTGAGCAGCTCTCAGATGTGAACTGTAGACTAAAATATAGAAATATTATTGAAAAGAAAATGAAAGAGTTTGAGAATCAAACCTTGGAGATTCAGTGGCAAACTCTGGAGGAAACATTGATTGATTCTGCCAGAGAGGCATGTGGTGAGGTTGTGTGCAAGGATAAAAAAATCAGAACTCCCTGGTGGACACAGGAAGTTAAAGAGGCAGTGAAGAAAAAGAAGAAAGCATATCAAAAGTTCCTGGCAAATAAGTCAGCTTTTACTCTTACAGAATACAGAGACAAATGTAAGAAAGCTAAACAGTGTGTAAAACTAGCCAAACAAAAGTCATGGGAGGACTTTGGCAAGAATATAGAAAATAAATATCAAGAAGGTGGCAAAATATTCTGGAGGTTGTTGAAGAAGCTTAGGAATGGAGGAAAGAGTACTCTAAAAGGAATTAGAGATGATAAAGGTGACATGAAAACAGGAGAAAAAGATATCCTTGAAGTATGGAGTAATTACTTTGAAAAACTGCTAAATGAAACAAGCAGTGATGACAGCACAGTGGTAAAAAAACACTGACCAGGCATGCAGTCAGGAATACATATCCATACTTGAAGTAGAAAAAGCCATCAAGACTTGAAATGTGGAAAGGCAGCAGGAGTAGATGATATTCGAATAGAAATGCTGAAGTATGGTGGTATAAAAGTCTTACAGTGGCTGCACTGCATAGTTCAGAAAGCCTGGACAGAGGGACGAATTCCCGATGATTGGAGTAGAGCTCTCATAGTACCCATATATAAAAAGGGAAATAAAACTGGATGTGAGAATTACAGAGGTATTTCCCTACTGAGTGTTCCTGGCAAGATCTATGCAAGTATACTTGAGAAACGGTTGAGAAGAATTGTGGAAGAAAAGCTGGGTGAAGAACAAGCTGGATTCAGGCCAAATAGAGGTTGTCAGGATCAGATCTTCACTTTACGAAAAATAGTCGAGAAAGCATGGGAATATGACAAAGATCTGTATTTAAGTTTTGTCGATTTGGAAAAGGCATATGACAAAGTGCCAAGAGAGAAGCTATTCAATACGCTGCAGTTATATGGTGTCAATGGGGCATTATATCAAGCAATACTTAGTCTTTATTTGAGTTGTGAGTCAGCAGTTAGAATTGAAGGAAGTACAGGAAGATGGTTTAATGTTAAATCTGGTGTGAGACAAGGATGTACATTATCCCCTCTGTTATTCATTATCTATATGGATCACATTATGAAGGACAGTGGTATTAAACCTGATATTAGAATTGGAGATGTTAATGTCAGCTCTTTGCTTTATGCGGATGATGTTATACTTCTAAATAAATCCGCTACAAGTCTGCAAGATTCTCTGACTAAATTGAATAGCTGTTGCAATAGATATGGTATGAAGGTCAGCAATAAAAAGACAAAGACAATGAAAATAGGCAGAATCATTGAAAATGTCAACTGTGTTGTGAATGGAGAATCTGTGGAACAAGTAAAACATTTCAGCTACTTAGGCACGATTTTTCCTGAAGATGGTAAATTAAATATAGAAATAGACATCAGAATCAGCAAAGCCGGTATGGTGGGAAGTCAATTGAATAAATTCATATGGAATAAGAGAGAAATTAGTCGGAACACTAAATTAGCTGTATACAAGACAGTGTTCAAACCAGTTTTAACTTATGGATCTGAGAGCTGGTTCAGAAGTAAAACACTTGACCAAAGACTAGAGACCGCAGATATGAGAGTCCTGAGAAAAATTAGAGGCATGAACAGATGGCATCAATGGCAGTATCATATTAAAAACGAGGATATTAGGAAAGAACTTGACATTGTCAGCATCCAGGAATGCGTTAGCGGATCTAATCTCAGGTGGTATGATCACTTAAACAAAATGGGCAAGGAAAGATTAGCAAAACAAGTGTTCTCTGCCAGGGTGGCAGGAAAACCACCCAGAGGAAGACCAAGATATAGGTGGATTGATACGGTACAAAATGCCTTAGACGATAGAAATATAAGATCTGATAATGTTGGAGTCTTGACAAGTAACAGACTGATTTGGAGAAAATTGTAGATAGGAAGTTAGTAATGATATAATTTTTTCATGTAGTACTATCCTGTACACCCCTTGAGGGTACATGGCAGGAATTTGATGATGATGATGATGATGATGATGATAAAACATCTATTTCGTATTTTAAAAATACGTCTTTTTCAAAATTATTTATGCCTCTTGTAATGTTTATTAATGGAGAAATTCGAATATTTTCATATTCATGTCGTAAATTTTAATAATTTTCAGTAAAATAGACGAATTTAAATTATTTAAACATTTCTTCAATTGGATAAGCATAATATTTTTAATAAATAACTGTATTTTTGATAAATAGGTGTAATAATTTTTTTTAATAAATAATAAATTTCGTGAAATTTCAATAAAACAAATAATTTGTGCTTGGTTAATGCAATAGAAAACAAAAGAAATTTAATTTTTAATAACTTACCTTAGAACAATTTTCTGAAAACTGAAACAGTAATATAAATTACTACTTGCAAGTTACACAATATTTGAACCACCATGCAGTAAAGAGTGCATACGGGTCGACCGCTTAACTTATGAAAATATATCGGATATCGTGGACCTTCAAGATCATTCATATGCGGCTGCCAGTGTTTCGTCTAGTATCGGTGCCTGCGTACATTTCAAGCACCAACATAGAACCAAATACTGTTCACGCAGCGAGAGTTGGCTTCTGAGGGACGAAGTGGAGGCAGAGACGTAGCCTCGTGAGTGTGACTTAGCCGCGTCATCTCTATGGTAATGGTAATACTAAGCATTCGATAAACATCGAGCACGGAGTAGTACATAGAACTTCTACTCGACATCGGCACCATTGATGTCTATATCTGAGCAAAATTTTTAGAGATAATATTTTCTACCCTACATTGACTTGACTACGAGGAAAAATATTCGAAATCATATAGTAATTCATAATTCGTGGAAATCGAATAGTAAACTTATGAAGTGAACAAGTTGTTTTTTACAACTATAACTAAATATAAAAAATGCCGCCCCCAAATATGTGCCGCCTGGTGTGGACCACACCCACCGCCCATCCTTAGGTACGCCACTGGTTGCGAAGGATTGTGGAATGGAAGCTTGGTGAAGAGCAAGCTGAATTCAGATTAGATAAAGCCTGTCAGGATCATAATTTCACTTTATGACAAATATTGAGAAATTGTGGGAATATAACTTAAATCCATATTTAAGTTTTGCAGATCTGAAAAAGCCATATGACAAAGTGCCAAGAGAGAAGCTGTTCAAAATGCTACAGTTGTATGGTGTCAATGGGGCATTATATCAAGATCCATATTCATTATCTTTATGGATCACATTATGAAGGAAAGTGGTATTAAACCTGATATCAAAATTGGAGATGTTAATCTCAGCTGTTTGCTTTATAAATCCAGTACAAGTCTGAAGATTCCCTGACTAAATTGAATAACTGTGTTGTAATAATAGATTGTAATAATTTAGTTTAATCCTTTATCCAAGTGTGAGCACACAAAGTTTGTGCCTGAAAGTATCTTCAGGACTGGGGTAAGGTGGTACAACACCAGGGTGACTCCTTGCAAAGGTGGAGCAAGCTACCAACACTCCTATCGCAGTATCTTCCATAATGCAAAACACATCTCCTTGCAGATATGTCTAATGTTATGCATTAAGGGAAGGGCCTCTACCCAGACTGGTTTCGACCTTTATTGAGGTCTCTTCAGTAGGAGCCAGGCCCAAGTGGAGATACCAGCCAGAAGCATTAGCAAGGTCATCTCTACCTATAGGAGTTGCCAAATGGTGTGCCACCTTTTTAATAAATTACTCTGGATTTAGAGAAAGATGTTGAAAGTTTATTTTTCACTTGGTTAGAATATAATAAATTTAGTTTAATCCTTTATCCAAGCGTGAGCAAACAAAGTTTGCGCGTGAAAGTATCTTCAGGACTGGGGTAAGGTGGTACAACACCAGGGAGACTCCTTGCAAAGGTGGAGCAAGCTACCAACACTCCTATCTCAGTATCTCCCATAATGCAAAACACATCTCCTTGTGGATATGTCTAATGTTATGTATTAAGGCATAACATTAGACATATGCAAGGCTCACCATTTGGCAACTCCTATAGGTAGAGATGACCTTGCTAATACTTCTGGCTGGTATCTCCACTTGGGCCTGGCTCCCACTGAAGAGACCTTAATAAAGGTCGAAACTAGTCTGGGTAGTGGCCCTTCCCTTAATGCATAACATTAGTCATATCTGCAAGGAGATGTGTTTTGCATTATGGGAGATACTGAGATAGGAGTGTTGGTAGCTTGCTCCACCTTTGCTACAAGTTGCCTGGTGTTGTACCACCTTACCCCAGTCCTGAAGATACTTTCAGGCGCAAACTTTGTTTGCTCACCCTTGGATGAAGGATTAAACTAAATTTATTAAATAATAGATTTGGTATGAAGGTCAGTAATAACAAGACAATGAAAATAGGCAGAAACATTGAAAACATCAACTCCTGAATAGAGAACCTGTAGAACACGTAAAACATTTCAACAATTTTTTAGTAAAGATGGCAAATTGAATTTTTGTAATAGGCAGTAGAATTAGCAAAGCTGGTATGGTAGGAAGTCGAGTGATGTTTATATGGAATAAGAGAGAAATTAATCAAAACAACATCTATAAATTAGCTGTATACAAGACAGTGTTCAAACCAATTTTAACTTATGGAACTGAGAGCCTGGTTAGAAATAAAACACTTGACCAAAGACTAGAGACCACAGATATGACGGTCCTTAGAAAGATTGGGGGAGGTGGTGAACAGATGGCATCAGTGACAATATCATATTAAAGATGAGGATATTAAGAAAGAATTTAATATTTTTAGCATCCAGGAATATGTTAGAAGTACTAATCTCAAGTGATATGGTCGTTTAAACAGAATGGGAAAGCAAAAATTATCAACACAGATGTTGTTCTGTGGAAAAAGATCTAGAGGAAGACCAAGATATAGGTGGATTGGTAGTTAAAAAGTGCCTTAGTAGACAGAAATATAAGATATGATAATGTTGCAGTCTTGACAGGTAACAGATTGATTTTAAGGAAAAATTGTAAATAGGAAGTTAGTAATGGTGTTAGTTTTTCATGTAGTACTATCATATCCTGTTCGTCCCTTGAGGATACATATCAGGAATTTAATGGTGATGAGATCTGGAAAAGGCATATGACATGGTGCACAGAGGAAAGCTCTTCAAAATGTTAGTTATATGGTCTACATTGGATATTAAATTAAGGAATACATAGTCCCTATTTTAGCTGTAAATCAGCAGTTAGATTTGAAGGAGGTTCAGGAATATTGTTTGATGTTATATCAAAGTGCAAGGTGTTGCACATTATCTCCGCTGTTATTCTTATCTATATTGATTACATTATGAAGGAGGAAATTGGTATTAAATCTGACTATCAAAATTGGCAATGTTAATTTTAGCTCTTCATACAGATGTTATACTTCTGAATAAATCCAGTAAAAGTACCCAAGATTCCTTGACTATATTGAATGAATGTTGTAATAAAGTTGGAAAATCAGCAAGAAAAAGATGAAGACAATGAAAATAGGCAGAAACATTGAAAGCATCAGCTGTATCCTGAATGGTGAACCTATTTGTTGTTTTGTGTCATCCAGTCATTTTTGACTCTTGGTGATCCTGTGAACAAAGGCTCTCCATCCCTTTTGGCCTCTTGTCCTTTCTTTCAGTGATTGTAACTTCAAGTTGGTAAGTTGTTTTATGTTGTCCATCCAACTCTTTTGTGGTCTTCCTCTTCTTCTCATTCCCTCAGTCTTTCCAAACATTTTCCAGTGATTCATCAACTGGCATAATATGACTAAAGTACATCAACTTCTATTTAGCAATCATCGTCTCCAAGGAGCATTCTGTCTTTATGTTCACTAAAATCTTCTTATTGGTCATTCTTATAGTCCATGTTGTTGTTGTCTTGTCCTTTGAAGAGTCTTAGATGTTTCCGTGTGCTCCTATAGTCCATAAGATTCTTAATAGTCTCCTCCACACTCATAATTCAAATGAATCAATTTGCTTTCTATCTTTCTTCTTAATAATTTAGCTTTCATATCCATACATCACTACTGGAAATACCATTGCTTTGACAGTTCTAACTTTTGTGGCCTTGCACCTCTATCTTTCATAATTTTTGTTGGGTTTAACATTGCTTTTTTTCCCATGATCCTTCTTTTAATTTCATCCTGACATTTACCATCATTTCTGATTCTGGATCCCAGTAAATCATAACTTTCAACAATTTCTATTTTATCTCTCTCTATTATAAATTCATTTAAATTGTCAGAATCCATCACTTTTGTTTTGCTGATGTTTAAAGCCCAGCTTTGTTACTTTCCACCTTAACCAATAGAATCAACTGCTCCAAATTTTCCTTATTTTCTGCTATAAGGGTTGTATTATCTGCATATCTTAAATGATTTATTTTTCTGCCACCAATCTTAATTTCAGCTGGATCTTTGTGTAAATCAGCCATCATTCTCATAACATATTCTATAAATATTAAAAAGGTAGGACGACAGTATACGACCCTGCCACACCTCTTATACCACTCAAATGCTGTCTGTTTTACCACAGACTGTTTTTACTGAAGCTTTTTGCTTGTTATACAGCTCTCTTATCAAAAGAATTAGATGTTTAGGTATTCCCATAGATCTCATTACAATCCACAGCTTGTTGTGAGCCATACAATCAAAAGCTTTCTTACAATCAATAAAAGAGATGAATACTTCCTTCTGAAATTCTTGCTCTTTCCATAATCCATCTCATATTTGCTATTTGGTCTCTAGTTCTTCTACCTCTCCTAAAGCCTGCCTATTCTTGTAGCATTTCTCTATTCACATATGGCTCTAATCTTTGTTGGATCACTTTCAGCATAACCTTACTTGAATGTAAAATTGAATCAATTTTTCTATAAATCTCACAATCTCTGGCATTTGATTTATTTTGGAATTGGAATGAATACTGATGTTTTCCATTCTCTAGGTCAGTATACAGGTAACCCTCATATAACGCGGATGTTAGGTTCCACAAAAATGCCACTTTATGCGAGACTCAGATCACATAGAAAAAGTAGGGTTAGGTTCTGAAATTGTTTTTAAGATTATATAAATACATATCCAACAAAAATATATTTTTATTTAATTCAGGTAATTGATTAACTGAATTTGTTAAGAAAACAAATAAACTATGAAACATATATGTAGTATAAACTTATAAAAATTACAAATTGTACTTAAACTTCATTGCACATAATGCATAAATGTTTTAGGCAAAATAAAATAAAGTGTATATTTTAATCGTCATCACTCGCTTCAAAACTAACATTTCGTAGATGTTGTTTGTTTACGAGTGGCTGGACATTGTCATCACTTAATCTCTTGGACATCATTAGTATAATTGTCATTGCATACTTCGGTTGGTTTAGTTATCAAGCCAGTAATAAGATCTTGCTTACCACTATGCTGCAATTTTTTATTGAGTTCATAATACGGAGCTAAACAAATATCCAATTGTCTCGTGAATTTTCCAGAGTGCTCCATTGAGAGATCATTATCCATAAAATAACTTTCTTGCCAAGTCCAATCCTTTTGCTAATTTCTTTAAACTGAATTCTTTAATGGATTCATCACAATCAGAATCTTTGGCAGAACTTTCCCTGCCATTTGGTTCGACATCATCTATTAATTGTACCAGTTCTTCCTCATTTAAATCTATTTCCTCATCAATTAATTCACTAATTTCATTTTCAACCATATATCAGAAAAGCGCTCTAAGTGGGCATTATTATAAAAAAAAATTTTTTTTACATAAAAAAAAACATTACATATTGTATGTAACTCACCAAAAAACAAGGGGCTCAGCTTGAGATTAATACACTTATGATTTTAATGCACTTTCCGGGCAGAAAACAAAGACAATTTTCAACAATTAATATTTTATACGGTAAACAATTGATGTACATGCATTCTAACGGGTATTTCCCCTAATATAAATTTGCTACTTATAACTACATGCACGGGGTGCTTAAGGGTCAAAGCTGTATAACTGAGAGGAGACCTCCACATAGCCTTTAAAGGAATGCGGAGAACCGACCAGGGCTTCTGACCTAATGTCCAATCCTCACCTTCTCGTGGTGCACCCTGTTGGGTATCTACTTGGATACTGAACGGACGAGGATGGGCTGGCAATTTGGGATTTAGCCGACCAAATTGTATTCTTATTGGTTAAACCAAAATATAGAATGATGGTACAACATGACAAAATTTCATGCCGGCTGGGGCGTCGCCCGGTTAAACAAGGCCCCCGTTGTTTTCGCCAGGGAACCAGGGCGAACAGCGAAAAGTCAGCTACTGGAACAAATCTGAAAATAAACCCCAACTCAACATCACCAGAGTTAAAGATCGGTACTATCAACGTAAGAAGCCTGAATGGCAAAGAAATGGAGCTAGCTGAGGAATTAGATAAGTACCAGATCGACATAATAGGGGTGACTGAAACAAAAAAGACCAAAACTGGTGAGCTCTTTCTGAGCAATAAATACAAAATGTTATATTCAGGCAATGACAATCAAGGAAAAGAAGGAGTAGCCATAGTATTCAACACAAAATACGAGGCTAATCTTCTTGAATGGCAGGCAGTCTCAAGTAGAGTAATGTGGGCAAATATGAGAATGGGGAACTGGACAATGAGACTTATTTGTGCCTATGGTCCCACAGAAGGTTCTGCTAAGGTAGAAGTGGAGGAATTTTTTGAGGCTTTAGAAAAAGCAACTGACACAATGAAAAATGAAAAGTTGGTCCTTGTTGGGGATCTAAATAGCAGAGTAGGAAATGATTGTCAGACATACAAAAATATTTTGGGAAAATTTGGAGAAAAGAACAAAGCTAATAATAATGGCAAATATCTGTTGGATTTCT